>NC_142378.1:14945000-15045000 GCF_059441005.1 Hippichthys cyanospilos | reverse complement strand
CTTCCCCCTAAACTTACTCTTGGGTTGCATGAAACTTACAAACCGGAAGTACTGTATGTTTTTTCTTTTAACAACAGTTAGCTTGACATGCCAAGCAAAGGAAGCGCCGCAAGTTAAAGCAAAAGGAAACCCGACCAAGTGAGGCAGAGGTTGGAGGATAGAAGGAAGGAAAATGATGGGAGCTAAAATCATTTCTCACAAGTGACCCACTTCTAACCGTAGATACGCTTAAGAATCTTGGTTCTAATATTTGAGGATTTTACTAGCCAGCGAAGATGTCGGCGTCGGCGTTATTTATCCTGGACCTGAAAGGAAAGGTAAGTTTTGAAGATGATTTAAACACCTGCTTCTACAGCATCAATAACCAAAACTAATAGTTAACTGCTATATAATGAATTATGAAATCATGGTATCTTTCTGTTTTCATGTTAGACAGACGTGTCAATAAGAAAAGAACTTGTCGAACTGGTTCCACAAAACTGACGAGCTTTTTGTGCGCCATGCAACTTGTATTCCACCTTGCGTCCCTTTTCTAAGTATGCAAAAAAAAGTGATCATTCTGGATGGTCCGTTCATTGCGGTAGTTTCTCTTAAAACATTTCAAAATGTGTTTTTTGTGAGTAACTTATTTGAGGGGCATTGTTTTTGGACTGTTTATTTTTTGTTTGTTTATGTATTTCAAAGCAAAATTTCGTTTTGTCTTATGAATTTCTTGCTCTTTAAAATTCTATATTCTTTTTGGAACCTTTTACGGATTTAAGTTTCTTTGTTTTTTTCATGTTTTGTTATTTATGTAACTTTTTTCCTCTCTGTTCTTAAAATAAAATTAAAAAAAAATAGTTTCCCTTAAGCAAATGGAAAATGCTTCTGTATTGAATTGAAACTGGAGTGGTTGCACATATGGCATCGCGAAAAAGTCTTTCCAGTTTGGTGCAAAACGGTATAAACATGTATTTTGTCCGTTCAATCACTGAATCACAATGAAACCACTCCCCCAGAATGCAAATTCAAATGTTTTGTATGCCTAATCTTATTCTGTTCTCTATGAATGATAAAGTAGTCCAATGTCAAAAGAAAAATGTAAGAGATTGTATGAATAAAGAAGGGGAAAAAATTGGCAAGCCTATGCCTGCTGTTCTTAAATTGTGCAGTGTAGCATGATGCCTATTATAGCAGAAAATGGATGGACAGTCAGTATAATATTCAGAAGCATCAATAAGTCAGGCAATTTGTGTCTGTTTAAAAGGGGGAAAATGCTGAAATTCTGCGTCATTATTGGTGCCTTTAGTTGGACACACGTTTTGTGTATGTGTTTTTTTTTTTTTTTAATTACTCTGGGGGGGTTAATTAAACAGTGCCAGTTAGCGAAAATAAGTTGTATACTGTATATACCATTTACAATATTAACTGATATTAACTGTACCATATTTTTCTTGTCTTAAAGTACGGCTTTATATGTTATTTCTCAACATTCTTTCACCGCGCAGTGTGTGCTAGATGCCTTTCATTAGTAACTATAGCATAATTAAAACGACGCTTTTTTGAAGTCATGTCTACTCTTTGCTGATTGGTTCGCTTACCTGTCTGTTTGATCAGGTTTGGCCCGCCTCAGAAATGCTCTTCATGGCGACATGGCTCATACAGCCATGAGTTTGGTTCCAAAGCTAGTAAAATGGAGGGTGCACAGTCACCGTATTTCTCTGAGTACACATCGAACTCGCTTATAAATTGTCCCTCCCTTTTTTATCTACTTTAATTTGGGTGAATTTTACAATAATGCAAATATCAGTCTATCCCTGACTGTAGTGGTTACATAGATCATGGCTGTCCAATTAAAACACATGGTGTGTGTTATTAAATGATCAAATTGTTATTAAAAGGACAAAATTACTGTACTTTTAGAGGCATTTCTACAATGTATATTGAGTAACATACTGCTGTGGTTATGTGGGGGCGAGACAAGACGGCATGGCAATACACGCGTAGACGCAAATGCTAAAACTATTGTTGTAACAATAAAATGATTTGAAGTTTCAAAGCTTTATTTGTTTTGACACAGCTGCATGTTAATTTGTATAGCCCTAAAAGTCATCATCACTATCTGACACACAAAATAGCTCCTCCCATTTAACTCCCGGACGTCCTCTTTTATCTCCTCGTCAATTGTACAAACATCCTCTTTACTCTTCCACAGGTAGTTATCTTGAGACCTGTTCAATTTTTTTGAAATGGAGGTCTTCAGCACTGATTATTTAACTTTTGAGATCAGAGCGTGGAACATTGCCGTTCGCTGTTTTTCTCCCCACCTGCCGACATCCATGCTGGCTTGTTCAAGCATACGTCCAAGGGCTGAAGGAGACAAGTCACGCCATCTTTTCCTTTTCATAATAATTCAAAGTCTGCAGAAAAAATTATCCACGCAGCCTCGTTGATAACAAAGAGGCAATATGACAGCGCTTGACGAAAGAGCATTTTTGCAATGTTCTGTGCAAATACTTTAAAAGTGATGCATACTGTAATGAATTAGAGATATAAAATATATATAAAAAATATATAAATATATATAAAAAAAATATATATATATATAAAAAAAAATATATATATATAAAAATGATATAAAATCATTTTAACCCTTGTAAATGACATATTACCTATTTTGCGTTCAAATCAATGTTACTCAAACACATGTGGAAAAAAATCAGTCTGCTTTGAGTTAAGCGTTTATTAGTCAACACCGCCCAATATGAGGGTTGAAAATGAAGAGAAAAAAAAAACTCGACTTGTACTGGGAGAAATACCGTAATTATTTTAGCATGAGATTCTGACATCAGTAAAAAAAAGAGGACTTTACTTTCCTGGGTTTTATTTGACTACAATGAAAGCTATTAACAATTTATCAGTCTTTACTTCGATACGCTAACAATATGAGGGACCAAGAAGCCTCATAGTCTGGATATTTTAAAGATCAAAGGTTTTTGCTTTCTGTCTTTGCCCCAGGGCAAGTCAGGAAAGTCAAAACCATCACCTTCAGTTTTCCTGATGCTTCTCTTTTAATGACCATATCTTTTTCCCTTTCCTTCTCTTCACTGCCAGAGCTCCTGGGCCGCAGGCCTCATGGTGCCGTCACCTGCTGTGAAAACTGAAATGTCAGGCTATAGGAATCAGCACAGCCCCATTTGTTCCCACTGTCTTCTGATTGCATTTATAATGAGTGAGACTGTTTAAAGCACAGCTTCAGGTTGTAATGAGCAGTGGGATCGTCTCATTCGCATGAGCAGCACTTCTATAGTCAAACTTTCTAGCTGTGGCAAATACATGCATTGTTGAAATTTTCAAATGGCTCACACTTGTAGTTAAGTCAAGGCCAAAGTTGATGTAGAAAAATTATGTTCTTATTTAGGTCAGCTTAGCAAGGCCATTGTAGTACATTATAAATGAACGAATGGGTTTTGTTAGTCAGACCTTGATTGGACCATGATTGAATCCTTCAATTATTCTCTACAGAAATTATGTCTGGGAGTTCTGTAAAAGCTTTATGTAATTTTTGTTTTATGATCTGGGATGTCTTAACACAGTTCTAAATTGTGTTTTGATAACTGTCTGCCATCTGTCTTGATACTGGCTGGCAACCAGTCCAAGATTGACATCCTCTGTCGTACAAAGTCTTCTGGGATATGCCCCAGATCACCTACTTAGGGATACGCGGACCAGAAAATGGATGGAGGACTGAATGGATGCTTACTGAGAAACAGAGATGGCAGATGCTGTTTTATAAATGTGATGTGCCTTTCACTGCCATTTTAATGCTGGTATCTTTCTTTAGTGTTTTTAATTTCACTAGGCTCCCTGTTAATTATGTTTATCAGAATTACAAGTCCATGATACATTTATTTTTGTACAATTTGGTTAAGTTGAGGTTGTGTGTAAGTTGTGTAATTGTTATATTTAGGAACAATTATTGCTACTTTTCTTCTTCTTACACATTGAAGGAAGCTTCAGAATTTCTTTGTAGATATAATGGGTAATCATCAGGCACATGTTGAAAGGGAAAACTTGCACTTTGTACTTTGGTTTTGTGAAATATAGCTTTTGTGACACCAATCAAGGAATTTACCTTGTTTTTATTATGTTGGTGTGAATATTTATGACTGCCAGAAGTGAAAAGTAAATTCCTAGGCACTGTCAGCATAGCAGCTTCTTTTGATGTGTGGAATTGCCTTTCCCCATTCTCTCTAACTTGGTGACCCCTGCACTTCTACTATTGTGTTGTAGTACTCACAGAAGCTGGGCAGTGACCCATTCATTCCTAGCCAAGAATATCCTTTGGTGGTATTTCCTTTTTTCTCTGTTGCATCATGCAATATAGCCCCTTACATGACAAAAATAAGAAACTGTGTGTGATCCCTGAAGCGTCAGAGCTTTGATCACTTTGATAGTTGTGTGGGCTTCTGTGAGTCCACAGAACATGGGTTGAATCATTGTATTCATTTGTAGTCATTGCGGCCTGAAATTTGAATTAAACAACACTCATAGCTCATCCAGATGTATTGCTGGTTGAATACAAATGATGTCACTAAAACATAAAACCAATAATTTAGTGTTAAATGTTAATTTAAATATTTTATTGACTGTTCTCTTAAATGCTTTGCTCATATAGGTGACCATTTTCCTTTGCTTCATGTCACCTTAATATATACTACATGACGAACATATTTCTATGGAATGCCCTTCTGCTTTACTTGGTTGCACCAGTTCAAATATTTACAACATTTCCAGTCAGTTGTATTCCTCACATTGTACCGATAATCAAGTGTGCCTTCCTAAATAACAGAAGTGTAGCCAGATTTTTTTTTTCTACGGGGTGTCCAAGGTGTCACAGCACCTCAGTGCGTGGTGCCATGCAAGTCATCAAAAATGTATTTTATTATCTGTATGTAAATGTGCATTTAATACATAAAAGTAGTTGTTGTCAAGGGGTATTACAAAACTACGTGCAACTAAAAATGACAGGGGAATCACGAAGTGTGTTTTTATTTCCCTCAGATTTGCACAAAATCACAATCTCCGGCAGGGGCCAAAGAGGTGACATTTCATGTCCCAAGAGCTATCTTCTCTAGTCGGGTATCGTTGCGCCAAGGTCCCCGACCCTGTCCCCCGTCTAAAACACAATGATATGAATGGTCTCTAGTGGATGGGATTGCTTATCACAGTTGGGCATGATTTGTTTTGAGAGGAGCAAATTTTGGTTACAGGCCGATGATTACAGTTCAGTTAAATTTCCCCAAATGACAGACCAAAGGCAATTGAAGGGGATCCATCTTCCAACGGAACTGTAATTGACGGACCACCCAAAAAATTTAAAAGGCCCACTTCTGCGACTCGTTTTGGCCATTTATAATAAATGTATAATCTGAATTTTCAGTCACAATAGTGTCTCTTAAATCACTGCCCTGGTATCACACCTTCTGGTCAAATTTATGACTGACAAAGGAAAGATGGTTAAGTGTTGGTTGTGCTTTATTGGTCATATCATCGTACACCAAAAACTATAACCTATAAGAATCGTAACAATGCAACTTTTTTTAAATTGCCATGCGATGTATTGCTAAATTAAAAGAAAATAGATAAATAAGCAACCATGGCTGCACCAAGTTTTAGTAAGACTCCTTGAAGCTAGAGTGCTCAGATGAGTAACCTCAACCAGAAGCTGTAAATATTTCATAAGACCATTGTGCTTCTCTGACATTGTCCTTTGCCTCCTTATTCTTTTATGTTTTGCCTTCAGGTCTTGATTTGCCGTAACTACATGGGAAACATGGATATGAATGAGATTGACCACTTCATGCCATTTCTAATTAAGCGGGAAGAAGAAGCAGATATGACTCCTATAATCACCCATGGGTCCTCCCACTTTCTATGGATCAAACATAATAACCTTTACTGTATCCAAGTGGAATTTATTTTCCATTGTGTGCTTTGTTAAAGGAGTTGCCCTTTTCACCTTTAAATGCACCGTCTCAAAATTTCAAAAGAATGGCGAAAATACAAAGGATGTTTTTTTCCTGCCCGACTAGATTTTGTTTTTGTTTTTTTCATTCACAAGCAGCATCTGGATTTCATTTAAGTTCCGCTGCATATTGCAGTGGCTTCAAAAATTCCGCATCACAATAGCGTTATGTGTTTTGCACTTGTAATATACAGCTTTGAACAATCACTTTTGTTCCATATTATTAATATATAATGGGATTTTGGTTGTAATTGTGTTTCCCAATAAGCCATTATACTTCCCTGTGACCGTGTTGTCATTTACTTCTAAAATACATTCCTGTAAGATTTCACCATGCTTCAAATCTATTCATCCATCCACATCATTATATATTCCATATTTTACTCTACCAGAACAACTATTTCTTAACAGTGCTTTTTTCCAGTGGTGGCTATGACCAAAAGGAATGCCAATGCTGCTCTGGTGTATTCCTTCCTTTATAGAATTGTACAGGTTTGTATTTTTTTTGTTTTTTATCACAATAAAGTACTAAAGTTCATATTCTCGTCACAGATTTGTGATTGATTATATCAATCATACTAAGTCTAGAGATTTCTTTAGTGCTACTCTAATATCATTTTGTTTGACATCCTATTGGTTAACAATACATAGCTAGCTGTCCTCATGAAAATAATAAATTATTAAAACAGTGAGCTTTGAGTGCATTTCGATATGTATTCCATGACCACTTAGGAGAAAAAACCCTGCAATACTTTCATGAATTTTTGAAGACCCCCCCCCAAAAGACACAGCTAGACAAAAATTATTTTTTCAACAAAGTTTATTGATTATATGTTTGGATTTCAAAATGCGTACGCTTGGTTTTACGATTGTATGAATGAAAAACATCTTCTTACATCTATGTGTAGGTGTTTCAGGAGTACTTCAAGGAGCTGGAGGAGGAGAGTATTCGTGACAACTTTGTGACTGTGTATGAACTGATGGATGAAGTTATGGATTTTGGATTTCCACAAACTACTGACAGCAAGATTCTTCAAGAGTAAGAAAGCACTTTTTAATAATAGTAATTTATTTTCAGAACAACAGCAGTGAAAATGATTTAACAGTAGTTAAATGATAAAATCTTGTATGTCTCATCTATTGCTTTTTCGTCGTGACTTGAGGGTCATTTTTTTTCATGCGGGATGGATTTATCTCTGACTATTTTTGTCATTGGTTTCACCGGGTCATCATTAACCTTACTTTATTTTTCATTTAAACCAATAATACCAAATCCATGGCTAGTAATCTCCTGAACAGTGTCTCCCTGTGTGATTCTCTTGAGCTTCCATAATTCTATTCAGCCTTTGTATGCTCATTGTTTTCTGAATGTTGTTTTCCCAGGCGTGTCGTTTTTGCCTTTGTTGCTACGTCCTGTGCATTTTTTATTAGTAATCTCAGGGAAAAAAAAAGGACGTATTTGGATCCTGCCTTTGTTTGTGCTGGTTGTCTGTATTTCAGTACACCACACATACAGTAGTTTAAATAGGTGGTAAAAATGGTCATTTAGATCACTTTATTCTGCTAAAAGTTCCTGTGTGGAAGAGATTAGACAAAACTGTGGTTCTTTGGGCAAGTGACCTTAGCTCTTTGTTGGGGCAGGCAGGAAAATACGATCCAGGATCATTTTAATCACAACCAGCACATCACCTACAATTTTCCCTTGACGGCAAAAAATCTGATATTATAACTTAGTTATCACATCGTTTTGTTGTTTTTTTTTGTGGTTAATGGGGACAAGAAGAGCCCCGCGATAAGTGAATTCTGCAAAGTGATATACTAACTGTAGTACAGCGGTTGAGGGTGTGTCTCTTTTTGAGCAAAAACTTTGTTTTCTTTTAGAACACAACACAGACTATACGGTGAGCATCCGTTAACTCGGCACTCCTCGAGCGTCGAACTACTGCAGTACACATATGTACTTAAATCAGAAATAATCAAACCTTATACAGTACTGTAACTGTAACTGTAACTGTTATCTTTTCTCATTTCATTGTCTTGGCCGTACATAGTCATGGAGAATCATGTAGGATCACGGACAGCCACTGTGGCCCTCGAAGTATGCACTCAAACATACTTCTTTGCAGATTTAAAAATGAGGGCATCATGTTGGTGCTGCTGTAAAGTGACAGTCTTTTGGAAAAAAAAATCACTGAAGCCACAAAAGGTGAATTGTGAAGTTACAAGGGAATAATGTATATGGAAATTGCAGAAATTTGACAGTGGATGGTGTGTCACAGCTTAAGAGAGGCTGTATTTTCGAAAAAGTGGTACTTTGAGGCATCTAGCTACAATGAATAATAGAGCTTTATCCAGGATGAAATGAACTAAGCCATGGCTATGCTATTCAAGCACACAGTGTTTTTACTGTTAACAGAGTTGTTTTTGTTGTTCATTGCTCAATTCTACCCATCGAATGAATTAGTGTTTTCCTCAAAGTTGGCCTACAGTACCAGTAATGTATTTCATTGTCAATTCACAGTCAACTCTTTCCCCCAAACGTTGATCAGGCAAGTCCTCTAGCAGTTCCTTCAAGCTTAGAGATGAGCAGTGTGCGACGTTTGTCCTCTAGTACAAAGGCCTTCAAATAACAAATTCAGCAATGATCAGAGGGGTTGGGGACCTTATTCCAGCCAAAAGCTGAACTCGGTTGAAATACTCTTTACCCTTTAATTTGTTGCCTGTTTTCTCTCTTTTAATAAGTATAGTATAGCTCATGGGGGTCACCAATGTGCTAGTAGCCCGGTTGCCCGTGGGCCTGCTCTTAAAAAAATGGTCACCAGTAGTGTGACATTGAGATATCCAGAGAATGTTGATGAATTAATCATTTGAAAATGTAAATAATTGCACAAACTTATAGAGATTGGACAATCAATCAATCAATCAAATTTTATTTGTATAGCTCTAAATCACAGAAGTCTCAAAGGGCTTCACAGATGAAAAGAGGTCATGTGGAGACCTCTTTCGAAAAAAGAAGTCGTACAGAGACATCTTTTCAGTGTAAGGTACACAACAGCATCCCCTGTCAAAGCTCCCAGAAGGGGAAGGAAAAACTCAAAAACCCCAATTAGGGGAAAATCAGAAACCTCCAGAAGGGACCACAGGTGGGAGGAGCCCCCTTCCAGGCCCACAGGTTGAAGTGGATGCTGCATGTACCAAATACAGACATACACATAAACAATATAAATTACAGAAAACATATTGTGCTATATAGTGCAGTGATGTCTTGACAGCAGGCAAAGCCATTGGGCAGGAACCATCCCACATTCCAACCAGGTGGACCGCAGACGGCCGATCTCCTAACCCGCGATGGTCGATCAGCGCAGGACCCAATGGAGGCGGTCAAGTCAACCCTCACCATCTAACTAGCCACCTCTCCCAGCCGTAAGAGGGGGGGCAGGAAAAAAGAAAAAAGATGAAAGCTGCAGACAGGCTCAATTAACTAAATGCTTTTGAATATAAATGTTTTTAGTCGGGATTTAAAGATTTCTACTGAGGTGGCTGCGCAAATTTCCATAGGTAGGGCATTCCATAGTACTGGCGCGCGAATGGAAAATGCCCTTGATCCCGGGGACTTCTTTTTAGCCCGTGGGGTCGATAACAAACCGGCATTTTGTGATCGAAGTTGTCAGGACGGAACATATGGTGATACTCAGTCGACGAGATAGGAAGGAGCTAAACCGTGTAAAATTTTACAAGTAATTAACAGCACCTTAAAATCACATCTCTATGGACTTGTGTTCCAAATAGATAATCTTTTTTTATATAATTATTATTAATTAATTAAATTATTATTATTATTATTATTATTATTATTATTATTATTATTATTGTTATTATTATTAATTAAAACTTAATTATTTGATAAATTAATTAGGTTAATTTTCACATAGATTATTATGCAATTCAAAGTATTTTATCACATTTGATTGTCAGTACACAACAAGTAGTTCTCACTGTCAATAAGGTCGGTTACCCCTGTTACAGCTACATTCAGTTAAGGAAAATATGCTTCTTCCTTGATAAACGTACCAGGTTGACTTTCCTTTGATAAAATAACGTGGCCCCTCAAAACATTTTTCCAACAAAAACACCAGGGGTCCCAGTTTTGCCCTTGCAGCAGTAATTACTTTATTAGGGAATCCATTCATCCATTACTGTACAAGACATACAGTATGGTATGCAAGAGTCAACAGCCTCGTTTATGAGTTTGAGTTGTCAACTGCAATTTGATTGATTGTCCAGGTCAGCTGAGTTTAGCAACATTGGTCATTGTGTGGCGGCCCTTACATGTCTTTATAGAACCTGAATTTCTCCTCTTCTCTTGACTTAAATACAAACATACCCACTTAAGCCCCAACCACACACATACAGAAACACACAAAATCATGTAATTTCCCTTCCAATAAAACATCACACTGTCCAGTGACAGTAATGCATGGTGTGTGTGGGATGTACATGCATTTTGAATTTGAATGTTAATCTGTTTTATTTAGGGTGAACTGAGGTAAATAATACAAAAAAGAGAAAGAGACAACATCGGAAAGAGACACTTCACTGACGTTAGTGTTGTTAAATCTTTATAGAATAACAGATTTAGTGGCATTTCATCTGAATTATGGAGTATGGCCCATCAATGCCAGCAAAGGCTTCCTGTCCTCACCTAAGCACTATCAGAAGCATTGACTTGATTTTCGTATTAGTTTGAATGTATCGACCTGGAAATTGTATTGTTTTATAACAAACAATTTGAAGTCATAAACCTGTAAAGTAGAAAAGAGAAGCCCAGCTATGAGTGAGTCACTACAGAATTTTGCTTAACTCTGTTTTTGAAGTGAGGCAACGTAGTATTAGTCTCTTGTGGTGCTGCTGTGTGTCCAATTTGACAAGAATGAAATGTTCACATAAATTAGCTTCAGTATGTTTGAACAGGAGAGCATTAATAGGGTAACACACTTTTCTATTCACTTACGGTAGCTTTTTCTTTTCTTTTTTTTTCTTTTTTTTTTTTTGCCCATTACTGTTCAACCTGTTCATTCTGTGTCATATATTGTTTATTGTTGATGGTTGAATATATTTATCTTGTAAAGTTGCACCATAACAGACATTGTCGTTTTTTTTATTGTTGTCCATCTGTGCACATCAGTCATCCAGTAGTTGTTTTTGTAAGTCAGTTTAACAGTATTTCTGCAACTGAATAAATTGATTTAAAAGGATACCACACTTATCTATCCATTTTCTGAAGGAAAAAGTCATTATTTTGTTTATAATAATGTGATGACAAAATTACATTTCATGTACAAGTAATACCTTTAAATGCACACGTTGCCACTTGGTGTCGACTGAAAATGATGTCACATATGTACAAGGTTCAGGTAACAACTATTTGCCACTCAGCTTGTGAATGTCACATGACTAAGCGTGGTCCAATAGTATTAGATTCTGACGGTGTGATAACCGGTAGCAAAAATAGCACTGTGTAACGGTATTATGGTGTTAAAATTATGGCTCTTTTTTATTTCATGTTTCGTACAAATAAATAAATTAATAAAAAAATAAATATTATTGTTTTTTAATTGTTGTGTTACAGTACGACGCTACTGGACCCAGGAAATACATTTATCATTCAAAAGAAAAGACCGCTGTCATGTAAATTCAACTTTTGGAAGCGTTTAACATTGTTACAATGTTAATTTGTCACCTAAACACACCTAAAGTATTATTTTCCTTCACTGATACATTTTGAAGATTTCGTTATTCTGCCCTCTCAGCACCACCCCGCCCAAGCAGATAAACAAACATACATAAAATAACGTGCAAGAGGCAATTTGATGATAGAAGGCCCTGGGACCGCCTCCACACAGTCGCAAATCTAAACACATGTGCGCCTTACCCTAGCCCAGACCAGCAAGTCTAAATCCCATGCCCCTTCTCTAATGTAAATGAGGCATAATGCCAGCCTAGGATTGGCCAAGGAACAAAAAAACATGACACTTAGACATGACATATTGACAATACAAATGACGCCTGCATGGTCTGTACACTGAGCAAACAACTAGTTGCATTACTTTGTTAAATTATACAATTAATTTCATTAAAATTCAAAATGGAGTTATTGGTTGCACAAAATATTGTCTTTAGAACAACATCTTCATTTCTTGGTGTCTTATTGTGATTTTTTTTTTTTTAGTCATGTTTGATTTTTATGTAATGAAACAAATGCACCATATGTGGCAGTTCACTATATTTCACACTCCACAGCAGTAATCATCATACTATGGGAATTAGTTTGAATCACATTGGAATGAAAATAGAATTGCTGTTTTTTTTATTCATGTCATATTTAGAGGAAATGGCAATGCTCTTCAAAAAAATGGATTGCATTGCATTATTACTTGCTAATTAGAAACCAACATTTTTTGTCTTTTAAGGTACATTACCCAGCAAGGTCACAAACTCGAGATTGGGGCCGTTCGACCTCCCGCCACTGTCACCAATGCTGTGTCTTGGAGGTCTGAAGGCATCAAATACAGAAAAAATGAAGTATTCATGGATGTCATTGAGTCTGTAAATCTATTGGTGAGGACATATTATTGCAATATTGATTGAATTATATGAAAGGGTCCACTGGGAGATAAATAGTTGCCTTGTACTGCAGGTAATAACATCAAAGGCTACCTACCTGCCTACCTAACGATAGCCTACCTAATGTGCTAATTGTCAGAAAACCCCTAGTCAATGTACATTCAGCCATAATGTTGCCGCAAAATGAATGTGGTTAAAGGTCTATTGAACAAGCAGTAATTCCATAATGGTTTCATTTTCATAATTGACCAATAATATGAATAATAATTCTATGAATTTCAAGTAAGCCATCAAAACACTCTTTTAATGTGACACTGTAATATTTAGACTGTTTTTCATTAAAAGTGAAATAATTTAAATATCAAAAACTTGCAAATAAATGTGTTCTTAACGACCAACAATATGTTTTAAATGTAATCGGAGGTCTAGTTATCATTAAATTATATTACATGGGGTGTGGCACTCCTCCAGAGGTCGCCATGTCTGTTATAGCTCTGGACAGCAGGAGGAGTGTGTACAGTATATTGCTGCATTTACCGTAATGCCTCGATAGCTCTCACAGGGGCATGTGAAAAATTGCACATACTCCTTTTAAAGGGACAGTGGTGTAAGATTTTCATTAAAAAGGAATAAATTAAATGATTGTAAATTTCAAAAACTTGCATATAAATACGTTCTTAAGGACCAACAGTATGTTTTAAATGTAATCGGAAGTCTAGTTATCATGAAATTATATTACATGGGGCGTGGCACTTCTCCGGAGGCGGCCATGTTTGTTATAACTATGGACAATGTTAAAGGCAACACCTGCAGCACTCCCTGCTGTCTGTAATGAAAAGCGGCCTAAATCTTACACACTATCCCTTTAAACATGAAGTTTAATGATAGTGTCACAAGTAGAACATTACATAGACCAGAATTCTTTAAAATATTACTCATTCTACCAATTGACTCATGTGGCAGTTATCCAGTCAAGGCATGGTAAGAAATAGCTCATGCGAGAAGCTTTTCTATCTTCTGTATATTACTCACTGCTTCTTGTCCAATGGTATAAGAGATGGGACGCCAATGCACAGTGTCACTTCACAAGTCCAAAGTAAAGCCAGCACAAAGGATTATGCTTCGGATTGTGAGCCTTATGAAGTCATTGTCAAAAATATTGCCACCTCTTTGCTTCTGTCAGGCACCACTTCTTCCATTAGCGCAATCACACATTTTTAATTCATTTGTTTGAATTGAATCAACGACAGCCTCAAACAACTACAAAAACAACAAAAATGAGGAGAAAAACGCCAAAATCGGTGCTTCTACAAAGAGCTCAAAATCTGGACTGGAGGCGGTTATTGGCATCTTATCAATAATGTTGCAAGAAATAATTATATGCCACACATATCAAACGCCTTTAATTTGTACGTAATTGAATTCAGGCAAAGAAATAGAGGCAAATTCAAGCTCACCTGCAGACACAGGATTGAGTGGCATCACTTTGCACTATCCAACACCATTTGAATGAAAAGGGACACTATGATGGAAGACCCCGGAGGACACCACAGCTGACACAGACTGATCAGAGAGCCAGGCTGAGGTTGGCCAAGACTTACTTGGAGAAACCAAATAACCATGACAACTCTAAACATTTTTTAACTAAAGAATCAACTCTTATACTGAACTGGTCACACGGCCAAAGACCGTCAACTCAAAACACTAAATGAGATGTCAAATAAGATGAGATGTTGGATTTTGTACATACCACATATTTCTGGATTTGAATTTGTCACTCCTGTAACAAAAGGGATTGACACTACGGACACATTATTTTTTTAATGTACAGATCACTTTTCCAGATTTTTATTTAATTAACATGTGTTGTCTTTCTCTCATTTTACGTGTAGTGAAAAGTTGACTGTGAAATGCTGCTGTTACAATTTTGAATGCACATGTAATTGCTTATAATCTGTTTATTATTTTACAGGTGAATGCCACTGGCAGTGTCCTGCGAAGTGAAATAGTAGGCTGCATTAAGCTGAAAGTGGTCCTTTCAGGGATGCCTGAACTCAGACTGGGTCTCAATGACAAAGTGCTGTTTGAAATCACAGGCAGTAAGTAACAGCCCTTGAATGTCAGTTTCTTAGAACAGGTCTATGGTTGTCAGTGTTTGTCAACCAGGATCATCAGTAGTTTTCCTTCCTTTTAAGTGCAAAAGTTAGAATGCTTATGATATTGCAAAAAAGCACCATTAATGGCATTTTTTATTTCTGTGCGGCCGTGTAAATGACGCTGAATATTGTCAAGGCTTAAAGTAGTTTGATGTAGTGTCATGTTTTTTGTTTTTGTTTTATTCATGTTTGCAAAAAGAGAAAGTTTTGGATTATATCAACCACGAACCCCCTCCTACAATGTGTTTTGCTATCGACTAAATTGTACAAACATTTTAAATGGAAAAAAAGACCAGACATAAAAAACAACGTTAAAATAAGCTGCATTTGGATTTTACATACGAGTAGTTTGGCAGAACCTGTTCACATTTTACACCATTTAACACTGCCCTCTTGTGGACATTGTCTGAAGACAGAAAGCTGAGTCACTTCATTCTACAAGTATTTTTTGAAATATGTACTTGCACTGACAGTACACATTAGTCAAATTACATTCGTTTTAGAAACATTACTCACACAAAGCAGGTTCTTTACTTGGATCAGAGAACTTTATTCTGCCGTGTTCAACTCAATATATTTTAATTGTGATTGGAGTCAGTGTGAGCAAATATGCAGTAAAATTACCCACGACCTATCTCTAAAGGACACTGTGTTTTTTCATGGTTATTTTGTTGTTGGTCTGTATTTTTAATGCAGACACCAGACCAAGTGGGAGGAGGTAGAAAGCAGGACCACAAGGGACACTGTGACATCTTCTTCCCCTAGCTTGTGCGCACAAGCACAGACTTGTCTCTTGTTATTGCCCCTCAGGTCCGAGCAGTGACAGAACATGTCTCAGATGACCTCTACTCCTTACCTTTGCCAGGATGCTCTATCCCTTTGCGAGGCAGTAACAGACAAAACGAATGGAACACAAAAGGAGAAACGTTGATTCAAAATGTGTTGCCCTGATTTGCATTTATTTAAAGAGCAGCTCCAAATTCCTCATTCTAACGGTGGCATTGCATAAAAACAGGATGCATTTAAAAAGCGAAACAAGCATGCAGCACCTTAAGCCTTTTTACAGCACATGTAAACATTGTTGTCAGAGAAATAATACAAATTCATCATTGAGAATAGATGGAGCACATTTTAGCTGACGTTGAATTGGGGGATTTAACTGAGGCCCACTGGCCCATAGTTGTTTCAGCAAATATCGGCCACTCAGCACCAACAAGCATCAACCACTGCAGGGAAAGCGCTGATTTTCCAGCAGAATATGAGCGCCACTATTAAGAGGTCACTTTTTAACAGCTTCTTGTATTAATCTTACACTTCAAGTCCCCTCAAGAGAGGCAATGTCTGCAATAGACAAAATCTGATGAGTTTTGTCCCTACACGTCTTCTCATGCTCTCAGATTTTATTCTTGTGCTCACAAAATAAATGAGTCTGTGACCCCAAATAACATAAGGCAAGTAAGGCAAAAATGTGACTACTGAAAGGCAAATGCACTGACTAATTTGCACTTATCCATTAAAAATTAAAGGAACTGTTTTGGCTTTTTTTCTATTTAATTTTTGTTAAGACAAATCATAAAAGTGATTGATTAAAAAAATTGAGTGAGCTTGTGTGCATTCATGAGCTAGCTGTCTGGCGACTATGGCTTTTGGTGCCATTTATATTTACATATCTTTGAAACATTAACTAAACATTAAACATTAAAAGCTAGATCTGGCCCGCCACATAATTTTACGTGGCCCGCGAAATGCTGATTTCACTTCCAAGTTTCTGTCTAAAATACCAAACTGGCAAGTTGTCTTCAACTTTTAAAAGTTTTTTGTGAAAAAACAAAACCATTTTTTGTTCCCAAGCTTTCTTTTTAACATTTTTTTCCACCATAAAAATGACACCCCTGCTTTAGACAAACACTTAGAAAAGAAAAGAAAAAAAAAACATGTGCATATTGTCAAGTCAATATTCTGTATGCCACTAAATGTTTCTGACATTGTATAGTATATGCACTTCATCAATACTTAACCATTTTGTTAAATTGTTTTTGTGAGGGCGGCTTTGCTTGACAGCTAAATAAATGCTAAATAAAGTAATCAGATGGTAGATGCAAAAGAAGCTCTTCATAGCATCCTTACCTTCATTACATGCGTGCCCAAATACATGTAAAGTGAAATTAGTTAAGGATGAGGCAAGTTATAGTGTATCTGCTGTGTGCATGAGGGCGCGTGGGCGTGTGTGTGCGAATGTGAAGAGTGCAACGTGTTGGCTTGATTGCCTTGACCTTGTTTGTAATGAGTACAAGTCTCCCACTGGTTTTCTTTATGAATCATGTATATTGTGTGTGTCTCAGGAGACAAGAGTAAATCCGTGGAGCTGGAGGACGTTAAGTTTCATCAGTGTGTCCGTCTGTCGCGCTTCCATAATGACCGCACAATTTCTTTCATTCCACCTGATGGCGAGAGCGAGCTCATGTCGTACCGGCTCAACACAATTGTAAGTGGGAGCCACACAAAAGAGCATACACAAAGCAATTGCAAAGCCTTTGACAAATGTCTTGCATTGCCTCTTTTGCTATAGTCTGTTGCAATGAGCATACATTTTTTCATGCCATTGCCTCTTGCGGATAACCGTTGTATGTGTGTGTAATATATGTACAGGTTGACCTAAATAAGGTGTGTGTAAACTCGGTCCTCGAGTTTCCTGTTTCCTGCATTTTTTTCCTCCAAAGCTAATTCAAATGATCAGGATGGTTATCCGGTTTCTTTTGAGCTTGCTGATGAGCTGATCATTTAAATCAGGCGTGCTGGGGAAAGAAACTTTAAAAACATGCAGGATACCGGCCCTCGAGCACCGAGTTTGGACACGCCTGATCTAAATGATTTCAACCCATATACAGAGCATCCAAAATATATTCACTTTTATTTATTCATTTTGTTATATTACAGTCTCATTTCAAAGTGTGTTTTTTCCATCAAAATTCCACACACAACACTGCATAATGCCAATATGAAAGATTTTTCTTTTTTATTTTACAGCCTTACAATTCATCACCTCAAATTTTGATATATATATATAATTTATATATATATATATAGATGTATGTATGGCAAAGCATATACCTGTACATCGAGAATTCACACTGCACACATGTTCATATGGTATTTATTCATCATACGAGACACAAGTGTGAATAAACGGCTATAGCAAATGGAAGGATGGATGGAGAGCTAACTGTACATGTGTACAGAACGTGTAGACGCTCTCTCAGTGTCCTTTCCTCCTTTTCCTCCTAGTTTTAACATTATTTACCTCGATTAATTTGTGTTGTGATGCTGTTGAGGTCTGCGCTCACCCCTTTAACCTTGTCCACTTTTTCTTTTCCTTTGACAGGTGAAGCCACTCATATGGATTGAGAGCGTGATCGAAAAGTTCTCCCACAGCCGGGTCGAGATCAAGGTTAAGGTAAACACAAATGATCATCACAAATATTACCAGGGTTTCTATCCACTTAGCAACGGTATGGTTTGGGTTTTGTTTTTTTATGTGCATGCTTTCCTTTGCTGCACTCTGTTTATCATTGCAGGCTCGTAGTCAGTTTAAGAGCCGGTCAACTGCCAACAATGTGTCCATTTTGGTGCCAGTGCCCAGTGATGCCGACTCACCAAAGTTCAAGACCAGCACAGGCAGTGCCAAGTGGTTGCCTGAAAAGAATGTGGTGCAGTGGAACATCAAATCTTTTCCTGTTAGTGCAGAACATCCCAATCTTTCATTCTTTGATATAAATTACATGCATTTGGAGTAGTGATGGGACTTTTGGCTCTTAAAGAAAGCTGTTCATTCACGAACCTTTAACTCAAAAGAGACCTTCAAAAGACTGGCTCTTCTTTTTTATTTTTGTTGTTGTTGTTTGTAAAACATCAATGTTTTACTAGTAAAATAGACACTGGGATTAGTGATACATCACAATTCATGTCACACATTGAATGTCTGTAATAGGACATTATGGCAGGAGGAAGTCTCATCATTCACAATGAAGAATCATTTGAAAGACTCAGGTTGTTTGTGAACGTCTCATTACTAATTCTAGCTAAGTTTTTTGTACTGCACAGTGGTCTGCATTGTAAACATTGTGACTTAATATGACCTTGCATGGAAAAAATATATGTTCCATTATCAATAATCAACAGAACACAATGGTAGTGCACTAATATAGGATGCACAAACATTGATGTGAAAATGATTAACCAGTGTTATGATTTTATAGTCTTGACATGATTTAAATAGGATTCAGACATCCTCTGTAATCAAATCTGATTGAATATTTTGGTCATTATCTTGTCCCATCATGCTCCACTTGCACTAATTGGCACCAACATCACTAATAGAATGCACCAAATATACAGCGTTGCACACACTGTTGCATTATAATCATGTAACATGTGTATTATTAACAATGTCCTCTTCTTTTGTGTCTGAAGGGTGGCAAGGAGTACCTGATGCGGGCACACTTCGGACTACCTAGTGTTGAAAGTGATGAGTTGGATGCAAAAAGACCAATCACTGTTAACTTTGAAATACCCTATTTTACTGTGTCTGGCATTCAGGTGTGAATCGGTGTTGGCAAAGAATTTCTATTACCTTCAATTCACTACACCTCACATTTAGGTGTGTGGGTTTTTTTTGTATGTCTTTTCCAGGTTCGTTACCTGAAAATAATAGAAAAGAGTGGTTACCAGGCCTTGCCTTGGGTCCGCTATATCACACAAAGTGGAGGTAAGAATGCTTTAAACGGTTGTCTACTACTTATCCAAACAAACCCTTCTGGGATGTTGGCCAACTAAATGTTTTTAGAACTGTTTTTAGCAGCATCATGTTTGTGACTCATAACTATGTTATGTAGGTGGCTAACATCTTCACATCTTTGGTGGACAAGACATCACACTACGTCTAAAACATAATGCAATTTGTCGCTAAAATCAGAAACCTCAAACTGGCCAAATATGAATGCTATCATTCTGTGTTATCTTGTCTTTCACACTCATATTCTAACTCAAGTTGCAGTAGAAAATGTGAGCTAAAGGCCACTGCTTAATCAAGCCTCCAAGACAATAAAGCTTATGATTGGCGCTACGTCAGTGAAACAGTGCTCATTTTACCCCTGGAAACTGTTATGTCCCTGGGACTCACAATACTAAAAAGCTATGGATCCCAACAGGAATGATTGGAGTCCTAAAAATCACACAATAAAAAGGACAAAGTAAGTCCAAGGTTCAAACTGCATTTAAAAGGCGCGAGCAAAATAGCAAATCCCTCCATTTTCTATAGTCGCTCATCCTCACACGGGTTGTAGGCTTGCTGGTGCCTATCCCAGCTGACTTCGGGCAGTAGGGTGGGGGACACCCTGAACTGGCCTTCAGCCAATCGCAGGACACAGAAGGACGGACAACCATTCACACATTCAACCACATCTAAGGACAATTTAGTGTGTCCAATACACCTGCCATGCATGTTTTGGGGTGTGGGAGGAAGCGGAGAGAACCATGCGGACTTGGGGAGAACATGCAAACTCCACACAGGAATGCCGGAGCCAACTGGAATTGAACTTGGGTCCCTTAACTGTGAGGTGGACGTGTTAATGACTCAGCCACCGAGCCGCCATGAGCAAAAAATAAAATACTGATAAATGTCACTGTAAAAGTTATTAAAATAATAGAATGAACTTACATGTAGTATCGGGCATCATCTTCTTCATATGCAACCACTGATATAACTTTGGTCCATTTTGGTAGAAAGGTCCAGTAGAAAGTATTTGTTGAGCTTCAACATGTCTGTTTCGTGCCTCTTCTCGATCTTCCAAAGCGTTTTGTTTTGGCTTCTTGCTTTCTGGCTCATTGTTACCTGATAGTGTAGTATTTCATGTGTCACTGACACAAAAAAAAAGGTTGATGTTGTTTGGGCCCTAAAGATAGCATCTTTCAATAGGCATTTTTTTCATTAAAGAGAGGGGGGGACTTTATGTTGACAGAACCCACGTTGGCTTTCACAAAAATTTTTATCTCATGATAATCATTTGAGAAATGAGCAAGTTATAACTTTTTTCAATGTCCGCGAATTTCCATTGATGGGAATGTTTACCGCCCTAACATGGCCTTCACATGTCAGTTAGCTACCTGCTGAAGAGCGTTCATATCTACGCACCAGCACTCAACAGAATCTTAATGTCCAACATTTATTATAGATTACATTAATAGCTTTTCAACTCAGCAAAGACACACTTGCATGAATGTAATTTGTATTGCGCAGCTTGCTTGGCAATGGAGCAGAGCTCATATCGCAAAATTTAAATAGTGGACTTGTCAAATCACAGCCTACTTGGCATTCGTCCATCTCAGATGAGCTTGGATCCGGGCAAGCCAACAGAGTTGGTAGAGGGCCTTCTTTTTTTTTGTATTTTTAACCTACGTTTCTAGATGTGGTGACAAATTGAGTTTCTGAAGTGTTCCTGACCCCACGTGGCAATAACCTTTACGTGATGAATCCGCGGTTTTTAACGCAGTGCCACTCAAGGTATTAAAGGTACACAGGCATTATTCCCTGCAATTTCTCTTTTGCAAACATTGTTCTTAAACCGTTGGACTCTTTGCCCATGCAATTGTTCTCATTGTGTGAAGATGTGAAAATTAAACAATACAGCGATTTCAGTAACCATGAAACTCGACTTAACACAATATGTGATTACAAAAACAACTTTATTTGAATGTGACAGTAGAGGCACCGTTTCAATTGATCTATGAAATACATTATCAAGCGAATGTAATATGTACATAACAGAGTTAGACAGCACACACGTTTCGGCACATCGGGTTCACATTACATTGCAGCGTTTTTAAAAACCAGTCACCAATGCCTTTCCTTTCACCTTTGTATAAGGAGAGGACTTATCGAGTATTTGATTTAGTGAGCCAACACTACAGCCAATATGAGTGTAAATCTTTTTTAAAGATTTGATGTTGCCGATGATGGGATGTGCAGGAGTGATGACAGGGACAAAAGCTATGTGTTAATGCTTTGCTGTTACATCTCTTGGCAGATTACCAGCTGCGGACAAACTAAAGGGCGACGATGCCACGAGATGAATGGTTCTGTCAACCACCCCCCATTCAGTTTCTTACACTGTGTGTGGGACAGCAGTCTCGTTTTGTGCAAAAACACATTTTTCTTTGACACAAGTCCACTTCAAGTGACTTCCATTTTTTTGTACTTTCAGTTCATTAGCTTTAATGAGTAACTGCAATAGATCAATGCCAGCCAGTGGATGACCACACTGCCAAGTATTTGCATTATTTATTTCATCATCAAGGAAACTTTGAGCATTTTATAATTTGGTTGTTATTAAAATACTTTTTGTGCATAAATCTCTTGGCAGTATATTTAGCAAAACCCTTGTATTCTATCTTGATTGCCTTAAATAAATTGTTGATGTATCATCGCGCCGAGCACTGTGAACATAATCCTCAGTCAAGTGAACCTAATACCAGCCGGCATGTCAATGATTAATAAGTGACAATATTGCCTGAGACTGGAGCAGCGTAATATTACACCACTGACGGCCCCACGGAGCCCGTAACCTTGTCCTTGTGCTCAAAAGCCACTTGCAGCTTTCAAGTGTCTGAAAGAGTGAGTTGGATGCAAAAACTGCTATATCTTTACATGTTTATAATCATCATAAAAATGTTCCTTGTGCAAAATGGGAAGAGATGTTATCATAGCCTAAAGGGATTGTTTGACTCTATTTATGCATTTTTCATTGCATAACTTTTTTGCAGCCGCCTGTACAAATGTATATTGTTCAGTTGATGACTCGTGTACACAGTGTCGCATTGTACCTCTCGCACGTTAGCTCAGCTGCTCAGAGATTTGTTTTTGAATCTGAACATGTTTAATACAAAAAATCTTGACCAGTCAGCTGAATCTTAGTTTGCTTCCAAACATATCATTTCTGTCAAAGGTTCATTTATGAGTCACTTATTACCATATGAACAATTACATACATTTTTTAAATAAAATATTGTTTGAACATATTTCCCTTGTTTCAGCCAATAGCGTAAATTGTCAAAAATAAAAGTAGCAATTGCTGCAGGCATTTTCATCTCCCTGAAACGTTCCACCAACAACGTCAAAAATAAATTATTAATAGATTTGTTTCTTGGTGGTAATGTTGCTTTTGATATAGTAAATACTGATAGTTTTTCACTATCAGTGATTTCTGAGGTGCCCACACAAAACAATTACAGATGAAACATCTAACCTGCCAGATTGGATTGTTGACTATCTGGTGTAAATGGCAAACCTTTATTATGAAGCGTGTCACAAATAACTATAAAGACATCACAAACAACCCCCTACCCCCAAGTGGGAGTTTTTGTTGTGATGTACAGTATAATACAATATACATACAATATAATACACAAGGCATGTGCTTGTGTTGAACAAAATGTAGTTGATCACATACCGGTAAACATTCACACCTTACAAAGATGAAGACGGAAGAAAAAGTGAAATAAGTATAACTGGAACATGCTAGTAGCACAGTTGAGCTACTGCAGCTCAATCTTAGGCAAGACTAATATTTTAGTCTTGTTAACAATTGTGTATGGTAGTTTTTTCAGGGTTTATTACATTTAATAGCTACTTCATTGCTATAAGTTTTAAACTTTTCATGAGGTGCCACACACCTGTCCTCTTCATTGCCATTAACTTCAGGGATCACTAGTGTTGCGCAGCACATTTTGGAAATGTCAAAACAATACAAAAAGTGACTGCCTAATGTTGTACTCTTTGTGAACAATGAAATTTGTGGAGCATATGTGTGAGGAAGCTGAAATAGCTCTTTGGGGAGAGCATTAGATTGAACATCTTACATTCTCCTGGGTTCAATCTCAATTTTCAGCAGTAGTTAAAAGATCAGAGGTTATTTTTGGAGCACAAATCTAATATGACTGTGGACATCAACTATACACCTATACATTTTCTTTAGTGCTTTAGTTCTGGTCAGGGTCACAGGGAGCAGGAGCTGGCAAAAAACCTATGGCTTTGAGTGGCCGCAAGGCAAATATCCAGATGATCATTCACTCACTCCTTCATCGAATAGGAGCTGAACCCATCAGCCACTCTCGCCTACCACCTCCTTTTTAACACTCCATTCCAATGTTGAAGCTTAGGAATCAAAAGCTTTAAAATAAAAGTCAATTAAATGTGCATTTCTTGAATTTTGGTGGATTGTGACTGGTTTGTCTTTTCATATTTTTGTTTGCCTTGGGCCAATAAAACTGACTGAGGCCAACTTTTGACCTTTGTGTGCTGTGTGTGTGACAAAGAGCTTGGTGCTAACCTGTGCCAGCCACTGCAGGCCGCCGCCTTATGCACTGGATCTCTTTTTTTTTTTGTCCTCACCATAACAATAGCTCACTGTGTGGCGCCTTTTGTGTCTCAGCGGCATATGCACAGACTGATAAAGGAGGCTTTAAAGACTCTAATACACACACACAAAAACTACACTGTGCATAAAAGTGAGGGATGCCTTCAAAGGTTTTTTAGGCGAGAAGTCAACCAATCACATCAGAAACACTTGCACAATCTGAAGAGATCCAGTGCCATTGTTGTAGCAAATTAATTATTACAAGATATATGAACTGTCTTTATGAGAACCATTCACACTGCGCATTGAGGATTTATGGGGATGTGGAAGAAACAACCACACAGGGTTTCAAATTAATCTTTTAAATGAGGATCAGGGGGGTTTCAGACTCAGGTTCTTGTTTCAAACTCAAGTTAAGATTTCAAAATACTGTTAAGGTTTCATAGTAGAGTTTTAAACTCAGGTTGGGGTTTCACTGTGGAAGAATGTGATCATACTGCTCATATTTGCGTTCGGTGCGCCAGTTATCTGAAGATAACACTCAAATAAGCCTAAGGCAAACACTGCAGCTTAACCTTCTTATCCCTGAACCGTCACAGTCTAGTCCACAAGGGCCTGAGTCCTGCATGTGTTTTCCAGGTTTTTCTTTGCAACACACCTGATTCAACAGGTGAGGTAATCAGGGAGCTTTACAATAGCTTCATAATGATCCGAACTTTTGAATCAGGAGTGTTGCCAAGATTTGGAAAACATGTAGGATGCAGGAAAATGTGGACAGTAGTTAGACGTTTAGGAAGTAAGAGGGTTAAAAACTAGGTTATAGGACACAATTTGACTGTCCCCAATCGCGTGTGACATTGCAGGTGTAGTAACTCTGTCTACCACTAGGGGTACCAAAGTGCCATTAGAATACGCCATTGATATTTTGCACAATATTTCATGCGCTACATGGAAGATATAATGGCGAGCAGCATTTCTTTAATTTGAGGAGATTTTGACACACAGGAGCTGACAAAAAAGACTCAAGAAATTCACCAACAGAGGGTGCTAATGTACTGAAACAGCGGCAAAATCCTACTTGCAAGGCATCTAGCTATGATGTCGCAGTTCTGGAATCTCCAAAGGTGCGAGGGCGTGTGATTCAAACCGCAAAGAAGAGATTCAGGATTGTATTTAGTGATCAAACTGCTGTATACTATCTAATGACTTTGTAATGACCAGTCATGCCATGGATTAAAGAGGTTGTGAAGGTCTAAAGACGTTTCAATCTTTGCTCCCTTACCTTTAAATGTCGACATACTCGCATTGATTTCCAGTTGTTGTTGATGCACAGTAACACTCTATGCCAAATGACCACAGTGCAGTTTGGCATGTTTTTTTTTTTTTTTCCCAGAAATAATATTTTAAAGTTTTATCAGAATGTGCTTATTGGAATTTTTAACGGCAGCATTACACAGCTTTGTACTTGTTGCATGTGTCCAAATTACAGGGGAACAGTCAGTGTGTAAGTCTTTTCTCTTTTCATTGTGATTTGTCTTATATACTGTAGATATCATTGTTTTTGCAAAAGTTTAGTTTCGCTTCTGACAGCAAAGAAGCAAAATGTAAATTTGGAAAAGATGTATCATCTTCATGCCATTTCCGTTTCCGGAAAAGATTGGAAGTCAGTTTCAGTCGCAGGAATTAGCTGAAGCCCAGAAGAGGCAGCAATCATGTTGTTTAATTTCATATTAGATTAGCCAGGCTGGAGGTAGTTTCTCGACGAGCCCTGTGGTCCATGTGTCCAGAGATGGTGAAGATATTCAAAATCCTGTCCGCGAACCTTCGCCCATGCCGCGTTCTCTCCAGCAGGATGACCACAAGAGAGTAAATTCCAACGCCAAGAACAGCAGCCCCTCCTCCAGTCAGCAACACCACACCGGATATGTACATATCATTAAGTGCTTGGCCAGGTTTGGGCATATGGTTCACTAGGGCCACATGCAGTAGAACCCCTCCACAAATGAGCAGGGACATCCCGGCGATGAAAACCACAAGGAAATCTGACAATCCTCCACTTTTTAGCATGTCAATCTGCTGTCGGCTTCGAATGCAATTCATGTCCTGTACGGCCGAGCTGAGCAGTTGTTTGAGCAAAACCCCCAAGGCGAGCAGGCAAAGGGCCGTGCCGGCACCCAGACGCCATTCGCTTGAGACGCTGGTGGTGGTGGAGAGGAGGCCAACACCTCCCAGCCCGCAGCCCACGATCAGAAATACAGCGATGGTATAGCACAGCAGAGACTTTCCTGGTTCTCGGAACCACCACAGCTCCACTTGTTCCTCGAGGATGCCGTGCTGAATTTGAATTGGGTCAGCCGGACCATGGAGACCCATTTCAGGACCCCTCAGGGGGGGAACCTCGTCCAGTTCAGGCATTCTGATGTAACTCCCAGTCTGATGAATAAGGCCGCCACCACCACAGAGGAAAAAGAATCCACTTAAGAATCCTTTCAAGCCATGTCACCTTCACTGACAGCTATAGCCGCTGGGAGTTGCAAGTCCAGGTGTTTTAGCGGAAGGTCACTTCGGATGTTAAATTGGAGGTCTCCTAGGTCATGTGAGGCTTTTCCATGATAATCGGATGCAGTGCTGTGTATGTATAAGAGCACTTGCCAGAGTATTGTTGTTCTAGCCACAGCAGACCTTGAGAGTCAATTCAGGTCCCTTTGACCAAGACGGAGAAAAGAATGGATCCACGTTCACCTTCATACGTGCTGGAATAGAAATGTTCATCAGGCAGCAGGCATCACCTAAAAGAAAATGCAGACTGGTTTTATATATTGACATTCTAACCCTTTGGTTGAAGGTATTCTGAGACATCAAATGATCTTATTTGTGCAAACCGTTGGAAAAGTAACTCAGAGTTGCATGTATTTGTAAACTTCTACAGGATGACATTTTTGCTTCGCTTTAATCAAGTCGAAATTTGATAAAAGGCTCATTGAGAGTCGGCGCACATTTGCGACATTAAAAATGCATCCAATTAATTTTGAATGTGCAGAGTTACCTTCTATTTACAACTAAACAATTTGCTTGTTTTTAAAAACAACATTTTTGGTTTAATTATGTCTATGCTAAATTGAGTTTGCTACGCACACACTGCAACATCAGCTGACTCGAGAACGTACACACACACACGCACACACACACACACACACACACAGACACACACAAGATTCCATCATTTCGTGTGCATTTGAACAAAACAAGCTACATGCATATTAAAACATATTCACTTCTGATACTTATGATTTATCGGTATTTAAAATGAGAGCCGTGCAACAGCCATGAAAGTCATAGTAGTCAATTCAATTGTCATATCTACTGTAAAAGTCTATAATGGTTTTCTGTGCTGTATAAACAGCAATATAGTCTTCAGCATATTGCGTTCATGGATGTTTATAGCATTCAGAATTCACAAACTATTGCAGAGGGACCGGCAACAACTAAACACACACACACACACACACACACACAAAATAATATACAGGCATTGTACATACGTAAATGGAATGTTAGAAATGTTTCTAATGAAAGCTTGCTTGCCTTTTTTTGCCTATCAAGTGATATCGTAACTGTAAACCGGAGGTTGAACACGTCCCTTTTTGGCACAAACATTGTTTTATTTTACAACACACAGTGCATGGTGAGCAGACGCTAACTCTGTCCACAGCCCCTAACACTAACCCTTACCCCTTATCAGCCTGTCCTGTTATCACTGTATTGACTTTTATTTGAAGATTACTAAAATGTACATCAATGGGCCAACATTAAAACAACAGTTTTTCAACCATTCCTGGCTCTCTGTGATGCTCATTTCTTTCAATCATGCCACAGTATCATTTACCTCCCATGGTTTCAAACATGATCACAGATCCCATTGGAGAGTGAGTGTAAAGCTTTAGAGCATGCACACACGCTAACGAACATCCTCAAGGTTACGGCTGTCAGCAGCTTGCTTTTAAAAGCCTGGAAGCAGCTTCATTTCTATCAAAGTCAGCAATGTGTGGCACAAGCTCACACATCCCAACAAAAGCTGACAGAAGTTACACGTGTCCTCCCATTCTGTGGATGAAAACACAATTCAGCAAAATCAAATCTTAACACCCTGTATCCATACAAGCATATCAACTCATTTGAGATGATTTTAGGGGTAATGTGATTCATGATTTTAACATTAAAATTGAATTCTGTGATTTGGATATCCTGTGGATTCATGGTGACTTTGTTTGTTAATATCAACATTGTTCACCTTGTACAGAGATAGCAGCGACATAGGAAGTGGGCAGGGTGTGACATGACAAGAAAGGTAATTTCAGTAGAAAAGTGGGATAGCAATTCACATGCTGTGCCTGATGAGTAAGTGTTGCAAGTTGCACATGTTGTACTGTGTATCAAGATCCATCTTTTTCCATCATTTTCTACTACCCTTATCCTCTTCATTTGGGGTTTGCTGTAGCCTGTCCTAGCAGACTGTGGGCATAAGATAGAGTGCGCTTGTTACATGCTAATCGCAGGGCATAAATGGGCCACCTATTCACACTCACATTCAAACCTCTCGACAAATTTGAGTCTTTAGTTGCTGCATGTACCGGATGTTTGTGAAAGACTCCTATAACAGTTCAACCTCTCAAATGTGATTGCATTATGCCGCCGTATTAAAACAAAACGATATGAATGAATATGGGCCAGTGGGAGCGCTTAATCCCCTGATTCACACACTAAGAGCACACAGGAAGATTTTCTTTTATTGTGCATTGGTTTTAAGGCTACGTGGAATTAATCCCAACTGGTCTGAGCACAGTGTCAGGTGCCGCTAGAAAACCACATCATTGAGTCAGGTTTGTTCATGTCATATTCATCAACCTCGACTATACAGCACCAGGCTGTAGGTAATTGAGCCATCAATCAGGACTTATTCTATTTCTTAATAAGGTTGAGCTCCACATACTTGTTGGCACATACTGATTTGGCACACAAGGATTCATATAAATCAGATTTCATTTAGATTTGTCCACATTTTACAATGTTTTTTGTTGTTTTAATTTTGTTTTGTGGAAATTCCTGTAGAATTCTTAGCAGCCTTTTTTTTAGGGTTGTTCCCCACTCCATTACATTTCAACAAGAATTTGTTCTATTTTATATGATTTTAACTATTCATAGATTAGAGTTCCTGCAGGGCAAGTCATCAAAGCAAACACACTATATGACTAAGAAGTTGTGTCATGATAATCATCTAAAAATTCCTTGCTGCACATATATATATTTCATGTAACCCCCAACCGATACACCTGACTCAAGTAACCATGATTGAAACAGGCTGGATAGGGGCTCTCAAGGACTGGATTTGGGCACTCTTGATGTACCTTGCCTAGTGATGTACTTGATGCCTACGTGTCAAAGTTCAGTCCACGAGGGCCGCTATCCCGTACGCTTTTAAAATGTGTTTCCCAAACACACCCGATTCACATGATTAGGATGATTCTCAAGCTCCTGCAAAGCTTACTGATGAGCTACTCATTTGAATCAAGTGTTTTGGGGAGAGAAACCTCGAAAGGATCCAGCCCTCGAGGACCTAACACATACACATAGGTGTCGAACTCCAGCCTTCAAGGGCCACTATCCTGCATGTTTGCCAGTTTTTTTCTCACCAACACACCAAATGATTAGCTTATTAGCAAGCTCTGGAGGAGTTTAAAAATGATCACGATCATTTGAGTCAGATGTTTTTGAGAGAGCGGGTTCCAAAACATGCAGGATACTGGCCCTCGAGGCTTTGAGTTTGACACCTGTGGAATCGATTATACAAATAAATCAAAATAATCTCATAGAGAATATATTTTGGGGTCATTGCTTTTGAGCTTTGGGGCCAGCAGAGAAGGATTTGCAACTACTGTTTTTGATTTCAATTGACATTTCCTTCATTCCTTAATATTAACAATATTATCAAAATGAAATGGTGCTTTAACCAGTCGAATTCTGGGATGGACAAATAATTATTTTTGCTGTACTGTACATCTGTTTAACAGGGTAAAATAGGGTATCTTGCTAAATAACCAAATTCAGGGGTGTACAGGAGGTCTTCATCTATTGCATGCAGGTCATGCGGGAAAGATGGATGATGCTAATCCAAATTGGACCATTAGATGTCTGATCCCCGTGGCCATTGCAATAGCGAGTGGGGACAACTAACAAAAAATACAAAGAAGGCACTCAAGATAGTCACTATATAATGAAAAAAGTGGAAACCATAACAACTCAAGCACACTGACATTGAATTGTCACAATGTTATGACCTCAGAACATCTAAGCATTTCATAGAGTCTGAAAAAAATAAACCAGCAACCTATCCAAACATACATATTTTCTATTTTTATATTGAAGGTTCTAACCCCATTAGCACCTGGAATATAACAGCAAGATGCAACAAGAAACAAGCAGCAATAATGTTAGGTCAATAAAAAGTTAATGGGAGGATGGAAGCTCGCAGGAAAAGAAATAAGTTATTCATTGAAAAGTGACGATTGAACATGGAGATTTTCGTTTAAATCTGATGCTATTCATGACAAATATTCAAAATGAGTTTCTTTGTGACGGGAATTGTTAGCCTGGACACTCGGGTTAGCAGCAGAAAATGAAATGACTGGGAAGCTGCTGACAGTCTAAACATCCTTTGTTATGCAAATGACTTTACTGTAGAGTTATGATGAAAAACTGAAAGGATAATCATAAACCTCAAACATAAATCCCAATTTGTATCTCTCATTGTCTGCCTCTTGGAAGTGCTTAGCCTTACAAGGCCATAAGAGGAGCATTAAAACATACATACATAAAAAATAAATAAATACCACCATACTGCAATCCAATTACCTGGCTTTAGAACTTCAGTATTCCCTCCTGTTATGTTGCCCCTGAATTCATCCCAATGGCCATTAGTGTCTTATATTATTGTTGATTCTTTGTTCCTTCAAGATTGGCTGTCTGGCAATATGCTAATCAGATTAGCGGTCAGCAAAATAGGTTAAATGGTAACAGGAATACCCAGAGGCACTAAAAGAAGTACAGTAGACTCATTTTGTTAAATCTGCTGATGTGGAGCATTAACGCAAAGAGATTAAAAAATATGGAAAATAAGGATGCTGTTTTATATAAACAGGAAAAATAATGTTTCATTTAGTTTTTTCTAACAGGAAAGAACATATTGTTCTTTACTCGGAGGTGAGAGGACAATTACAGAAGCCGAGCACACTTTGTCACCTTGAGAACAGATGTCTTTTTTGGCATTAAACCCATCTTGTGATACTTGACTCAAACGTTCCCTCTATATTTAGAATGCTGTCAATGTTCACATTCTCGACTCATATTCTACATATTGCCAAATACAGAAAAATACTTCCAATAGTTTTGGAGGGAAAAGAATCTCCTGCTCTGTATGTTTCATCATAGGGCCTGGAACTGGGCTGAAGGGGAGTGCACGGGAGCCCAGGTGATGTGTTACTGTGGTGGCAAAGCAATACACTCCTCGGTTTCTTTCTGCTTCCCCTTTTTTTTACACTCACACAGCCTCATCTCCTCTAGTCAGGCATTGATTCTCTTGGCGTCCCTGCAGGCTAGGCGAGGGGTCAGGGTTGGCTCCATCTGTCTATGTGATGGACACTGGTGCCAAGTGCTACAGGGAGTGGAGAGAGAGCTTGTGTGGCATGGAAGGATAACGGCTGTTTGAAGATCCTGACTCAGGACAGTGCTGGGATTTTGGTGTCCTTCCTGGGCTTTTCAATGAGACTGGCTACTGCTTTTTTTTATTTATTTCTCTATTTTTCGAACAACAATCACAAGGCACAGCAGAGGCTGCCATCCGGCCACAAGGTGCAAGAAAGTAACTCCGGTCATATCAACTCTTAGGAAGAATTTAAAGCCCCTTTTCCACTCTATGGTACCCACTAACATCTCTAATTGTCTTGCTGTTGAAACATTGCCTTTGGCATGTACTGTACTGTACAGAATCAGATAACATGACTTACTTAACTGTTGGGTTAACCTGGGTTCCAAGAAAGAAAATGAACCCAATAGTTACCAACTCAATAGTTAAGCAGGTCATAGTTTAGTAACAACAAGTAACAAGTGGTCCATCTTACCAAAACATATCCACCTAGTTTCCAGAATTGTGATTCTAAAGATGGTTTCCCAAGATAGTTGCGGTCAGCTTACTTTTCGGAGAGCGGAGTTGAGCCAAAATAAGGACAAATTTGCTGGATCGTCCTTTTTGTGCATTATTTCTGTGATGAACAGGATGGAAGCCCAAAAGTGTTAAAATTACATAAAAAACATTTTGAAATGAATAAAATTTTGATGACTAACAAAAATGTATTTAATCTGCCAATATATTGTAAAACAAGGTGATACTAGAATGGAACATATTTAATTCATGATTATTTTGAAAAAATGAAACTTTTTCATAGAAAATATGTGGTTTTATCCATTTAAAAAAAAGACTGTTTTTTTAGTTGTTGTTTTTTTCTCCCCATGGGGACCAATTTGATAGAAGGAATGTAGAGTGGCAGTCTCTTGATGTTGTTTCAAATTTTAATTTCAGTAAAAATGCAGTTTTGACTCCTTCATTCACACCACTGGGATAGACTCCAGCGTGTTGCAATCCTCGTGAGGATTAGCACTTAAACCCAATCAGACATTTCACTTTCTGGTTAGAAATATCAGTACCAACTCATATTTTAAAAGACAATAAATTGCCAATGTGTCAAATGTAATTTATATGCATATATCTCACTCTGGAAAGTGGAAAAAAAATGCCATGACCTCGGTCCTTTAATTTTATCTTTCTTTCCGCAATGGTCTTTTTATTATAGAATGGCATTTTTCAGCACAATGACTTCTCTGGCCTTTTCCACAATGGCCTTTTTATTTCATAATAGCGTTTTTTCCAAAGAATAGCTTGGACTGTCAATCAAAGTTAGTGGGTTGGACCTTTGAGTGTCAGCATTAGCATTTGGTTAGCATGGATTCTTGAATGTTGAGTGAACCTCCAGAAACCACCTCATCAAAACTATCCTACTGCTGCTATCCTCTCTCAGGCTGAGGCCCAATCTTACAATCCAAAGTTTTACAACTTCACAAGTAACTCTGAAACTGCCTTCTCTCCCGCAGCCATTTTCATCATTATTGGTAACTCTCCACGCTTGAATTGATACTGCAAGTGTTGCTGCTCATGTCTGTGCAAAGAGGTCAGCCAATCACTTAACTGACTTCACCTCATGTGATTTGATTGACAAGACAAGTTATTCCCCTGCAAAATAACAGTATGCAATAAAAAGGCCATTGTTGAAAAGGAAATTATGGAATAAGCATTTAATGTACTATGTAAAAAAAAAATCTTTTTTTTTTCTTTTTAAAAAATCTTGGACATTTTTTCCATCCATTTTATAAAGCTGCTTATCCTAACAAGGGTCGCAGGCTTGCTGGTGCTTATCCCAGCTGATTTCGGGCAGTAGGCAGGGGACACCCTGAAATGGTTGTCAGCTAATCACAGGCCACAGAGGGACGAACAGCCATTCACGCACCCAATCACACCTAAGGACAATTTAAGTGTGTCCTATACACCTGCCATGCATGTTTTTGGAGTGTGGGAGGAAGCCCGAGTGCCTGGAGAGAACCCACATGGGCTTGGGGAGAACATGCAAACTCCACACAAGAAGGCCAGAGCCAGCTGGAATTTCAACTCAGAACCCATAACTGTGAGGTGGACGCGCTAGCCACTCTTCCACTGGAAATTCATTTATTTATTTATTTTTAAGATTTTTCAAAAAGTATGACATTTTTAAAATAACCATTATAAAATATATTTCATATTTAACAGTCACGTTATTTTTCAAAATTGTATGACGGTTTTTCAAAAGTGTTGTTTTTACGTATTGAATTTTGACACTTTCAAGTTTCCATACAGTATCAGCTGTGTGGAATTTTTAAACTGTGATGAATATCGTTGATTATGACACAATGTGTGAATGATGTAATCTAAATTATTATTAAGACTTTTTGGACGAGTCGACGTTTTTATTTCAGTGAGAACAGTATGTAGAAGGTCCTTTTCCAAGTGCACAAATTGAAGTACAATTCTTCAATGTTTGGTGAGGAAAAACTAGACGGACCTGATTAAACTCTCTGGAATATATTCTTACAAATGGTAAGTCATGACCCCCTCATTTTATGCTATTTTCTGTGTTATTCTGGATAAATAGGCACACATTCCCTGTGACTTCAAAAATATGAAAAATGTCTTCCCAGAAGCAAGGAAATTAATTAAACAACAAAACTAACATTTGCTTGTAATGTGTAGTGCTTATTGTCAAACATTAGATTAGCTGCATGCTGACTGGAGATGCATGACATCCTCATGCATCAGAGCCATGCCGTGTTAAAAAGCTTCTGGATGTAAACATGAAGTCCGTTATCATGGATGTCAATGGAGGCTTTAAACAGATCCATCCTATTTCATGCTCCCGCGTACTCCCTGGCCCCTATAAAATGGTTTAATTCCACTTTTTCTGCATGAGCTCATGTTTCAGTTTATAGCAGAGCATCACCTCAATCAGTCCAAGACCTCCACACATTCTCATCTTCATTTGTTTCCTGTGCTTATCTTGTCCGCCCTCCACACCTTTCATTCTTCTTTCAGCGTTACTCCTTACCCCCTCTGTTGCACCAGCAGTGCTCCTCATCTCGCTAACTTCTTATCTCTCCTGCCTGTTGAGGAGTTGTGCTATTGCAAGGAGAGACCTGTCTTCCTGTGCTTGAAGGTAATTCAGCATGACGCAAAGCCCTTTTGGCATTATACACGCACATAAAACACACACAGTGTGCTACGGCAATTTTAGTGTTGCATTACATTGTTTTTCCTGCAGCATTCTAGTATCGTGGTAATCAAACATGATTAACGAGAAAACACTCACAATCTGTTAGGTACAAAAAAAGTCACTTTTTAAAAAAAATATATAAATCTAGCTTTCTCCTTCATAAGCAGTAGTGTGGCCTTGCCTAGTGAGGTATTTCTTTAATCTACTGTAACTCAGCTCTTCTTCACACCCACTTCCAGACATCTTTCGTCTCATTTCCACAAAGCTTCGGAGCAGTAAACTGGGAGCTGACTTGTGTCTTACTGCAGCCTTTGCTGCAATATCCGCATCAGCTATGTAAATAGCGTGACATCATAACGGCGTGACACAGTGTAACTCACCCATGACAACAAAGAACAAAGAAACACAACATGACCACAAAGCAAAGAGAACAATAGCCGGCATCCTGTAAGTTAGCAGCTATTAGTTGAGTGGGCCAGTGGGCTAGTGGGCTAGTGGTCTCGTGACCAGCGTTGAGTCCATCCAATCCTCCACACCCCACAATAAAGACCCTTTATGTAAAGTTATCTCGACCTCTCGTGCTCCTTGTTTGGTGTTGCTGTGTGATGATCCCCATATTATAAGAACACATCAGGAAAAATTAACTGTGTATTAAACATATTTTTCAGCCTGCAGGTGACAAGACACTTTAGCGCATTGACTAACAGGCGAACGCTTCAGTGGACACGCCCAAGCAGTCCGAGGAAGCTTCCTTTTTAATGATTTTGGAGCAATATTTCAAGAATATTGGCAGTTTTTGGGTTTTTTTTGCATGTTTGTCAACAATACTTCTCTCCGGGTTTTGTCACAATTATCCAATATGCCACTTTTTACCTCTGAACCCACAAGAGGAGGCATTTAAAAAAATAATGCCTATTGGGAATAAAATTACATTTTCCCCAGGAGAGAAACAGATGGGTGCAGGCATTTTAAAATGTGATCTGATTAGCGTTTTAATTTTGCAGCTGTGCATGACCAAGTAAAGGGAGCAGCTGTCCGCAGGGGTTTCACAGCCACCCCTCCAACGTGGTGACCAATGAGTTTTAAATTCTGAGCCTTATGTGTGTCACTGAAATCAAGTCCTCACCAAATTGAAAATGGAAATTGTGGATTATTTGGCAGAGGCAGATAGTGCTCAGCTGTTTCATTTTGCTCTGACCGAAGCAGCAAAGCAATTGTGTTTGGTAGCATAGGTTTTCTATTTTTTTGTGGATTCGCTGTCAAAATTTGAGCAGTGTATCAAAATACCTGATTTACACTGTTCCATTTTATTAGATCCATTGTTTCCATGTCAACTGTAATATTCTGGTACCCAATGGGTACCTACGGGTTCAATGGCTATATGGTGACTTTGTATTTGAGAAGGGTGGCAATGACTAAAAACACTGTGACACCACTGTGATATAAAGAAGTGTACTTTTATTTTTTAATCTACATTTCCGCACCTGGTTCATTTGCCAATACTTATTACAGCTCTTGAATTTTCATCGTAGACTGTGTTATTTCTTAGGTTAGTCTATGTTAGGAGTACAGAATGGTTTGATTTGTGATTTCAACCCAGGACCTAGCTACTTGCTCCGTATTCGGTGTCTGGTATAGCACCACAGGGAAATAGTCTTAACAAAGTGTCCTGATTACTATTTGGTTCGAACTCTGTCCTCTGAATTAAGCAAAATCTGCCTGTTTCCAATCACGGCTCAGCTTGCAAACATCACATGACCAGACTCAGTTGGTTTTATTCTGTGACAAAATGGCTGCCACAGTGAGATGGAAAACAACAGGTTGATTTGGCCATTTTATTCTTATCCCACAAATATCAAAATAAATCAGAATGTTGGCAGTGCATGGAACACTCTACTGTTATAAAGACATTTTGGGGCTTGACTAACCCTTTAAATAAAATAATATAAAGAGGCTAAATTACAAATACAGTATACTATAAATTTATAGGCCCAGGAGTGGTTATGGCAGGCTACTACAAGATGGCTCATGGTTGCCCTAATGCAAGACCCTGAAATGGCTCAACACTCTCACTAGACACTCCCATATTCAATTGTTACCATTATTTGCAAGTTTTAACATGTATTTTCAAAAACAATTAATGCATTTTGTGTTAAATCATGAAAATGACTTTGCATCATTCTGTCTATTTACTCATCATAAAATTAAGCAATGTAATTTTCTACCACATCAGAAATGGCTGAATGGAAATGATTTTGCTTGCACTGTGGGTGGACATGTGTTACAGCCATGAACAAAGCTAGATCAAAAATGTCAAATATGTCAAAATACAACTGTGCAAAGTGATGGGACTGTTTATACCTGTTAACTAGGACAATAGATACCTCTCTTAGAGATACTTTAGATTCAGCCCTTGTCTCTTTTACACTCGCTGTTTCCAGTCACAAATATAAACACCTAACCAAGCGCCACCAATAAGAGCCCAGCCGCTTCATATGGGAATTTCTAGAATCAATCACCAGTACTGTTTTCCTCCAGCCCTTTCATCTAGTGCTTTGTGGCCACCGGAGGCTCCTCACTAATGAAGACTATCACATGCCGTTTTCAGCCTGACTTGCTTTCACGCCATAGACCAAATTTCATAAGATGATGATAAGTTTTCTTTTTTTTTTGTTTGAGCATAGTGACATTGACATTTCCGATGCATGAACTGTGTAGATGTGCTATTGACCTATACTGCATGAACACATTGACTTTAGGTTTCACGTTTGGGCACATTATTGACCAGTTCCTATCAGAATTACTTCCACTTTTAGTGGTTTATAGCAGTTCCATAATGCAGTAAAACGGTCCTCAGTGTATGTACAGCACGTGAGGAAGTACTCATCTGTGCCCTATAGTAGTGGACCATCCCACAAGTGCAAAGGTTAGATTTTGATGCAGTCTCAACATGTTTTATTTTCTTGAAATGTATGAAAACAAATCATGCAACAGGGTTAAAAAAATACTATAGCATTAACATAACTGAAAAACAAATTAAAAAACAAAAACACTAAAACATATTTTGTATACATCTAAATAGGCTAATATAACATTGTTTCAAAAACATAAGATTCATCTAATTGATAGCCTACATGAATGATATGTCAAATTATGTTCCGCCACCCCTTTTACCTAAAACTTAAAATAAAAGAAGTAATTTGTTTGTCAAACAATAAGTGTCCATGTTCGTCATTTGTCTTTCCATAATACAGTTGTATGCTTTCAGATGCATATTTGTTCAAATAAAATTCCCATTAAAAATGGAACAAAGATATATATATATATATATATATATATATATATATATATATATATATATATATATATATATATATATATATATATATATATATATATATATATATATATATGTATGTTTGCGTGTGTGTGTAAACTTTATACAAGTTGTCAAAATAATAATAATAATAATATCATCCTCTTTCTTACTGTGCACTCAGCTGACGCGTGTGCTGCGCTGGTCAAAACGTCCTTTCTATTCGAATTCCAGGTGTGTCTGAGGTCGTGAAGCGGCAGCAGGAGTCGGTACATGCATCCGTGCCTGTGTAAAACACCGAGTCTAATAGAAGCTCTAATTTCTGTCCCCGCGTTCTGTGCTGCTTCCTGGTCTGCACCAGCAACGGGTGGACTTCCCCCGGTCTGCTGCAGGAGTGGCAAAGCGAGGCGGCACGGGACGCGTGTGGGAGGGGACTCGGTCGGTAGATCGACCTCTGCACCGACGCGAGTTCTCGGTGGAGGAGAGAAGCCTGTGTCTAGGGATCGCACTGCACTTGTTCTCTGTGATAATCAATTTAATCAGCAGGCTATGTGCACGAGAAAACATTGCTCGCGGTCATCAGTTGCTATTTGATAGCATTATAACACTTAAACGCAATGGACCTTATTGTTCAAGCATTTGTTTTCTATTACTTACATTGCACATTGTCATTTGGAATGTCAATTAGTGACGGCAAACGGGTTATTTGACATGAGGGCCATTTAGAATTGGAGGACATTTGACGTCCCACCCATCACATTTTAAATCATCTACATACAAAATACTAAGACATGCCGTTTCTGAGTAAATTTATCCGTCTTGAGACAAAATCTTAAAAAGGAAAAAAAAAAATCTAAGAGAATATAATTATTTCCAATACACTAAATAAATCTGGGGCACCCCCTAAAATGTTATTTTCTCTTATCCCACACCCTGTAATGAGCAAATTTAATCTCGATTAAAACTGTTCAAATTGATTTTTTTATTCATTATTTGTTTCATTACTGTCTCTTGTAACTGTTAGAACATTTGTTTCAATAAACATAATATTTCAAATAATAATCATTATTCATGGAACGTGTGTCCCACAACATGCATGCAACTCTTTTACCATAACCTTTTTGGCATGGTAGAAGAAGAAGAAAACAGTGAATCCTATGATACGCTGGACTTGACATCATCAAACAGTTTTCCAAAAGAATAGCTAGAGCAAAGGTATGTCCTCTCTTCAATTATCCATATTTTTAAAAAATAGTTAGCCTTACTTGAATGTCTCACTCTACATCATGCAGTCATATTATGCATATTTTCGGAATTTGACAATGATTTTTCAAATGTTTTCTTTCTTATTTACATAAGTAAGATTGTACTCTTGGTCAAGCAGTAATAGCTAGCTAATCAGAAAAAAAGGGTAATATTTGCACTGATCTGCAACCGTGTTACTGTAATTAGAGTAAATGTATTTATTTATTTATGAAATCATGTAATAAAAAGCGTAGCAATGATCTGTCAGTTGTAAAAAATTAAGTCTATGATGGTTGATTACCTATTACTGATGAATATGTAGCAGAGGAAAAAATCTGAAAAGTGAAGGATGACTTTTGAAACCAAAATGTCCACCAATTCTGGAATGACCCATCTAAAATCTTGAAAAAACACTCGTAATTCTATTTTGTTTTTCTGTTGTTTGAAAAAATGACAGAGTTGCAGATTAATAAATGAAAGAAAGTATTGTCAAGAAATATTGACAAGCTTATTTGGTAAACATAGAATGTGAATCAAAATAAAATATGATTTATAATTGAAATTCTTCTAAGCAGGCAGCTTCTGCCAGGTAACAGCTTTGCACATGTGACACTATTTTCTCAGTCACTTTTATGAGTTGGATGATATTGTATGATTTGTGAATTTTCAAGGGCTGCAGATTTTCAAGAGTTAATATGTTGAATTTTCTGACCTCTTAATGGGTACGAGACCATTTGGGTAGTGCACAGTTACTTGATTAAATTTGAGTGGGCTGTCAGTTCTTGTTTCTATCAGAAGAATTCCGATCTGTTTTCTGTGGCCTATCTCCTGAATCAATCCCAATGTCATATTTTTATCTGGAAGGGGATAATTATCTGACAGTGTCGATTAAAACTGAGCATTATTGACTGTGTAAAGTCATGCTGTTTGATACAACTCTTGTATTGACAGTCATTCCATTTTCCAACTAATGCATTTTCAGCGACCATGCAATATGTGCTGAATTGCTCGTCTCAAGATTGATGAATGATATTCATACCATTTTAGTACCTTACATGATTTCCAAGCAAATGCTAAACATTTCAATAATATTCATTATATATGTGTTCAGTTATTGTAGAATAAACATAGACAAATCAATCGACCAATTAGGACTGAAAAAGAAAGAGTAAATTCTCAGGCTTGCTCTCTGTCGACCATAACTCTCACCTTCATGAGGTGAAGGTATGTGACCTTCATGAGGACAAGTGCTGTAGAAAAATGACTGGATTGATGAATGGATCAGCCAAATATCGACTAGACTTACCAACGACCACGGTGTAAGAGATAATACAGATGAATAAACAAACATCTTGCAAATACGGGATGTCAGTATATGAGTAATTTGTTTTTTAGTCTGGATCAAATTTAATATTGTCTCATCAGCAGGCTACCTCTTTGATTGTTTCTTCGCATTCAATACTTCCATCTCCAACAGGGCCACGTTCCAAATTTAGATCAAGTGTTTCATTCACAGCTAATCGTTTACTCATTGAAGTGTTACCGCAGGATGCCACGTGCGTAGACAAGTATTATTTATAGAACAAAACCTGAAGAGCTTGTGAGTGCGATTGTGTTGATTGGATGCAATATGTGAGAGATAAGTGTTAAGATCACTCATTTAACTCTCCATGTGTTCCAGTTTTGAGAGAAGAATGTAGCGTATGCAGTCAATTTCAGTCTTGAGTTTATCCCACCCTACATTGTGGGGAAAAAATTGATTTTAGGCACTTTAACAATCATTTTCTATATGATAACATGACTCCATGTGTCAGACACCCTTTAAGTTTGTATCTTGATTTGTGTGATTATTTATGATGGCTGTATGAGATTGATGGACAAGTATGTATTAACTTCATGTATCATATTAAAACATTGCTTTTCAAACAAAAATGTCTGATATTCATTTTAAGCTCTGCATTACAGAATGGATAAATGGATGAATGGTATGCATTGCTCCACAAAGGAGGTCAAAACAAAACAATGGGTACACAATATTGCACATTTGACAATTCACACAATTTAATTTTAGATGCAAGGTGAGAATAGAAATAGATTCTTGTGGGGATCAGTGCTAAACAACTTGTTCCCTTCATGCTTCATGCACGTATTGATTTTTGTGGCATTTGCGTACTGTGAATGAAGAAATTCTGGTCTAGTTCATTTAATTCATATTTACCCTGAGTCCTTTTTAAAATGTGTGCTATTTTAATGATGTCCCAGACTCCAGTTATCTGTTTCTAATAGTGACTTTGTAACAAGGACCACAACATATCCTGTGCAGAAAAAGTGATGAAATGATAGTATCACAGATATCAAGTTCTGATAGCCCACCGAGTACAATCACAGAACCTGAAATTAGATATATTTTTATTGACCTTTCACCGCAAAGAAAACTTGTGTTGGACATTGCAATGTTTTATCGGTGAAAAACTATTAAATAAGAAAAGGTCTGCCATGCGCAGTGATTCATTCTGACCACTTATTTGTCTCATGACAGACAGCTCCACCTCAGTTGGTACGTGTTGACCGTGATGTGTGGCTATGAGGAAGCAAGACCGAGATACTGTGATTTAGAAGCAGGGCCATTGTTCGTTACAGAAAAGTCAATAGCAACTGTCTTTTCTGACCAGGTGCAAACACATTCTTATGTGTGCGCAAGATATTTAAAATGTAAACCCCCAAAGTCAAACATAATAGTGTGAAACAGCAGCCATCCTAAACTATATTTGACAAGTAGAGGAGCTACGCTTTAGGCTTATTACACTTTTAGAAGTTTAATTATTTTTCCCAAAACAATGTGGTTATGAATGTTCAACCTCAGTGGCCTTCAGCAGGGTACACTACAAACATTTTTAACATTTTAGCCAACATTATTTCAAGTATGAAAGCAAGATAGAGTTGACCACATACAAAGGTTTCTGTAATAGGAAATATGTAAAAGGTTTAACATTTTTTATTTCTTTCTGAGGTTTTTTTCTGAGGTTTTGACTGGATACACAACTCACTATACCTGATATTGGTAAGGATAAAATTTCATAGATGTGCTTTGCTGAGCGGTGCAGAATTCTCAAATCCATCCCAATTATTAGCATATGTACCCAGCTTTAGTCTGGGTTTGGGGGGTATAGAAAATTCATAGGAAATGTACTGACTAGATATTCTAAACTGCAACACAATAAAAATAAAATAAAGCTACATTCGACTGCCTTTCACAACAGCACAGGTCGAAGTGACTTGTTTTTCATCGTGTTCCTGCTCTGAGACACCGTTCTTTTCTCTGGGCACTCCCTCCGGCAGCAGAGCTCCATCTGTGTTTATTACACCTCAAGCTCCATTCCCACAAAGAGGGAGCACTCTTTTGAACAGATGTACGGCAATCTGTTCATTCTGGTTGTGACACTGTAAAGGGGTTGAGAAATATGTACATTTACCCTTCTCAAACCTGACAGGTTTGAATGACACTTTAGTTGCAGCGGCTCGGGGGAGCAGTGGATAGCACTTCCAAAGTCAGCTGGGATAGGCAGCAGCAAGCCTGCGACTCTTGTGAGGATAAGCGGCGCTAGAAAATGAATCAAATGGATGGATCTTTAGTTGCAGATAAACCTGAACTTTTGGATTATTAGTTGGAGGGATGCATCAACATATTTTGGGCATACTGTAAGGGTCCATCCAGTGAATTATAGAACAGGCAAAAATCACTTCTCTTTCCGAACTAAATTTTTGCAAAAAACTAATCTTCAAATGCATTAATTTTACAAATTAGCCTACCAATTTGTCGGCATAAAAACTTGGGTATAGCTTGCTTGTTTGAAAACGAGACTCCAGCTAACTCATCCGTCATTCAGTGCAAAATGAGACCCATGATCAAATGAAAAAGAAATGTACTCTGGGGTGTTCAGATACATTCTAATTAGAGGGGCCACAAAATAGTCTAGCAACATAACAGCTGCTGCACTCCAAGCAAATTTGTATTCATGAATGTACAAATGCAAACGCACGCATGCATACACGAAGAGGCACGCACATACAGGCACACACACACACACACACGCACACACACATACAGCACACTACTATGACACGTGGACACAATCTCATCGCAAAATAAGGGGAAGCTACACTCAAGATATTTTCTCCTAAACACTCATTCATGACAATATTTATTATGCCTTAAAATGATGTAGCTTCAAGCTAACCCTCCAATAATAACAGCACCCAGAAAAAAAATGTGCCTATAGAAATGTATTTATTTATTTTTCTTATTTCATAAATCTAATCTTGTCCTAGAATGACAAATGAATAATAAGAACAGAACACTTCTGCTTCTGTACTTTACTAACACAGTGAGATGATGACAATGTATGTTTGTGTCATTGGAAACTCAAAAGTTGTTTGTTTTGCACGTCCTACCTTTAGGCAGTGTTCATTTGAAAATGCTATTGATTCTGTCTGAGCATGAGCATGCATGGTTATATAGTGTGTGCGGCAAAGGTAGAGAACAGCAGTGACACGTCAATAAGGTCCTGATTTCACCAATTCTCTGATGAAAACACCAGCTACTACCTAGCCTCCATAACACACAACCCTATGCAAAACAGTACAAAAAACATTGTTGCAAAGCATCGGACTTGTCTAAAACCTGTGATGAATGGGACAAGCTTGGGACAATATTGATGCAGAGTATTGAGCTGGTCTGCACAACCATGTTTCATTGCTGAAAGAGGCTGATTTAATGGACTTCATGATGCCATAATCAATTTGAACATTATCAAGGATACTTTTGTCCTCATTTTCACCCCTTTTGTTCACTTTTTGCATAATGCTTAGTTATGGAATGCATTCACTTGCTTGTAATATATTATCACTCAGAAGGTTAGGAACAGGCCAATTAGAATTGCAGAAAATTTTACAATGAATGTTTGCAGCTCGTGACCCTTGTGAGGATAAGCGGTTATGATGGATGGGTGGATGGATGGCCGGCTGGCTGGCTGGATGGATGGATGGATGGATGGATTCAACTACAACTGTCTACAACTCACTGAGCAGTGAAAACAAAGGAGAACAAGGAAAAAGTATTACGGGTAATTTAGAAAGGCTTGTGCAAATGTGATTGATGATTAGATGATTCAGCGAGATAGTCCAAGCGCTCTTTGCCATTCTTTTTCAAAGCATGACAGCTTGCATCCAAAGCAAATTGCTTTGACAGATGACAGAAAATGACACCATAATTACCATATCTCTGATTACTGCTCTTTTCATGAAAATGAGAAATAAAGAAAAACAACAGTCTCAACCTCCAACCGGCTCTCATTTATTTAAAGAGGAAGCCCCCACTAGCCTAAACCATGGCATTCTGAATAATATTGTGTTTGTGGAACATGAATTAAGCAGAAAAAGGCATCTGTTTTTATCAAGGTAGAATATCATATACTGGCTCTCATTTATTTAAAGAGGACACCCCCACTAGTCTAAACCGTGGCATTCTGAATAATATTGTGTTTATGGAATATGGAAAAGTCACCTGTTTTTATCAGGTTGGAATGTCATATTCAAGATTCAAGAGTTTTATCGTCATATGCATAGCAATACTACGCAATGGATTTCTTATTCCGTTCACTTCCCAGAGCAGACTATATTCCACAATCGAGGATATAATAAAGGAGGCAATAAAACAAAAACAAACAAAAAAAACTGTATCAGAGAAATGAGGGCAGTAATAATGAACTACTTATAAATGAATAGACTTACACACAAAGCATATTATGGTGTAGATAGAGTGGAAGAAACTGTACACAAATGAGGATGAGACTGAAAAATATCATGTAGGGCAAAAGATTATGTATTTAGCAGCTTTCCTGCACAGTGCACGATTCGTAAGGTGCATTTGTGCTTGTGGTAACGTGACTGATGATGAGACAGATTAGTGCGTGAGGGATATGTTCGTAATCCGGATGGCCTGTGGGTCGAAGCTGTTTGCCAGCCTGGCAGTCCTGGCCCTCGGGCTCCTGTAGCGTCTGCCTGATGGCAGCAGTTCAAACAGGTTGTCTTGTGGGTGAGTATTGTCCCTGATGAGGTTATGTGTCCTCCTCAGAACTCTAGTGTTGTAAATTTCCTGCAAAATGTCTTTACTCTCCTCAGAAAGTATAGTCTCTGTTGTGACTTCTTGATGATCTGTTGAGTGTTGAGGGACCAGGTGAGATCCTCGCCGATGTAGGTGCCAAGGAATTTGAAGGCTTTTACCCTCTGTACCTCTGTCCCATTGATGACTCGTGGGGATTTGCACGGTTCCATCTGCCGCTTTAGGTCAATGGTCAGTTCTTTGGTTTTGTCTGTGTTGAGGTGGAGATTATTGCTGAGACACCAGACCACAAGGTCTGCCACCTTTTTCCTATATTTTGTCTCGAGCCCACCGATGACTGTACTGTAGTGTCATCTGCATATTTAATTATGCTGGTGTTGTTTTGAGAGGCGACACAATCATAGGTGAAGAGTGTGTAAAGCAAGGGGCTCTGGAGTGTCCTTGTGTTTACAGTTCTGATGCTAGATAAGCGGTTGTGGACTCCTGTTGTGACTACTTGAGAAAGTTCAGCACCCAGTTGCAGAGGTGGGGTGCCAGACCAAGTGTAAGGAGTTTATCTGTCAGTTTGTCAGAAATGACTGTATTGAATGCTGAGCTGTAATCAACAAAGAGCATTCTAAAATATGTGTCTTTGCCCTCTAAATGCGTGAGCGCTGTGTGGATGGCGGCGTTGACTGCATCATCCGTGGACCGGTTTTTATGATATGCACACTGTAGAAGGTCCACGGTGTCTGGGATGTTCTTTTTGATATGAGACACAACAATCCTCTCAAAGCACTTCATTGTGATTGGGTGAGCGCTATGGGATGGTAGTCATTCAGGCAGGTCACTGTGCGTTGCCTGGGGACAGGCACTATTGTGGTGGAATTGAAGCAGGAGGGGACAGAGGCTTGTGCAAGGGACTGGTTAATGAGGTCTGCAAACACATCAGCTTGTTCTGACAAGCAAACCCTGAGTGCACAGCCGGGGATGTTATCTGGACCGGCTACGGGTTCGTTCTCCTCAGAACCTTGCGCACATCTCTTGGTGTCACCATGAGAGGAGGGTCCCGTGCACACTCCATGCCCACATCCTTCTCTGCTGATCAGGATTCTAAGCATCAAAGCGGGCGACGAACTCATTCAGCTCATCTGGCTTGGCTGGATGTGTCGGCGCTGCTCCTCCGTCGATAGTTTGTGATGTGTTGAAGTCCTTCCCACATCCGTCGAGGGTCAGTGGTGGAGTAATCATCCAGCTTCTGCCTGCACTGTCTCTTGGCCTCTCTGATGCCTCTATTCAGATCATATCTGGCCTTTTTGTAGTCCTCAGCAGTACCTGAAACAAAAGCAGATGCACATGCACAGTTTATCCAGGGAATATTTTGCATATATATATATATATATATATATATATATATATATATATATATATATATATATATATATATATATATATATATATATATATATATATATATATATATATATATATATGTTCATTTCAGGTTTTGGATAAGACAACAAAGATGAGTAAAAATGAGTGAATGGTATTGGTGGAATCATGTACAGTATTTAGACTACCATTTTAGTCAAACCAAACAAAGGTTGTGCAATGTCAAGTTGTGCCTTTGTCATTTATCTTTGAAGGCTGAAATGCATAGTTAGCTTCAATGAAGGCACCACTTTGACCTTGAAACTGATTATCACTATTTCACTCATTTTCTTATGGCGTAAACATATTAGAAAATATCCGTGAATTTTCTTTATTACATAATCTGGTTTGCTGTTGAGCTATATTGAAGCCCAACTGACACTGGGTGAGAGAAATGTATTGCCAATCATATGGGGCAAATACAAAAAAAGTTTTTCTCTTTTTTTTTTTAAGTGAACGCAATGAAGTCACTACACCGGTGGTAAGAATAGGACAGCTAAATTCTCATAATGATGCGTTGATGCACAATAGGTGAAGATTTGAAAACATCTTCAATAGAAAAAGCAGAAGAAGCTCAAAGGAGGTTCACCGAGATAGAGAAACACAATTTTCTGCCTGGTAATCATGAAGATAGGAAAAGAGAAGATAAATGACCGGACAACGTGTCAGTGAAGAAGGTAATTATTTAGAGGGGTGGACTGCAGGTGGGAGATAAAGGATGAAGAGCAGTGGCCATTGAGAGAACGACAGACTGAAACAATGATGCACATGACATGACGGGAGGTGCAAAACAATATGAATGGACCAAAGAGATGAAAAGTGATTAATGGAGGTCCAGGTAGAGTAAGGGTGTTCAACTAAATAAAATACAAAACAATCACATCATTGATCTCATTCATTACTCCCCAAAATAATACCACACATGACCCTGGTGTTGGTCATGTTTTATACTCAGTCCTTTAAGAAGTCTACCAAAAAAATTTATTAGGTATTCGGGGTGTGTAGAGCGATTTTTTTTTTCAAACAAAATGAATAAAATTAATGAGCTTCATGAGGTAGTTAGTCCAGCACAGAAAGCATTAGTGTGGCCTGATGGACTAATTAGCTGCTGCTGTTGTAATATAATTAGTAAAGCAGCTACTGAAGGAATATGAGGTCCTGAAAAAGCAGATAGTTAGATAATGGGAACTCAGGTTAACTCCTCAAGAGGTTTAAGAGAGAGAGAGACAGAAGTGTTGCTGTTTATGGAACTGATCTCAAACCCACAGCCTGTGGGCCATTTTTATTTTTTTATTTTTTTTCAAGAGGATATTTAGTGGCTTTTTATTTTGACATTGAAGTTACCTTTTTACTGTGCTCTTGCTTTGGGCACAGCATTTAGTGTGAATGTTTTTTTTTATTTAAATAACGTATTGACTTACCAGCTCAAGCTCGTGATAGTTTTTGGCAAAATGTAATTCCGATGTGAGATTATGTGGAAGATTGCTGTCACCCATTCCTAGTTTTTTTTTTTTTTTCAAAACCTGCCATGAAGAGAAAGGTTGGCTATGAGAACAACCACTTTCAAGAAAAACTGGCAAGTAAAAATTTGCACAGCTTTTTGTGCCAGGGTCAGTCTACTTTTTGGAGGAATCCGACTAACAATTGGTGGTTCTAACCCCATTGATAAAGCAAAAAAAAAAATCTCTAACTCTGGTAAGGCACACCTGTGAAGCGTGTGCCTTTCACGTAATTGGGCTGAGACCTAATTGTGTTTTGCAGAAGTCAGGTTAATCTATCTATCTATCTATCTATCTATCTATCTATCTATCTATCTATCTTATTTCTTTTTCACAGTTACGAGAAATATCTGCATTAAAATGATTGTTAAAAGATGTTTTGATCCGAACAAATTACTCCAAATAACTTAATTTGCAATTCAAAACATTCTTTTCAATTCCAAGTAGACAAAGCTTGACTTAAACAGTTCCACTGAAGATAGGTAGTCTTCTAATAGTGTTCATAAGCAAAGGGCTAAGTTATAGATGCAAAACATAATTGTTAAAATTCAAATTAACTACACTTGTTGTTTATAAAAATGGACAGGGAAGCCTCCAACCTCTTTTCCGCCTGTTCTGTTCTTTTTCTCCAGCACCCCCTCCACATTTCATTTCCTTCAAAAGGAGCTACTTAGACCAAATCCTCTCACCATTTCCAGCACTGATGTGAGTTGATGTCGCATTTCCCTTAGATATTTGATGAATGTCCTTTCCTCTGTCAGAGAAAGCTGGCAACCGTTCAATGCACTGCTTAATTTGCTTCTTCACTTCTAATCAGTGTCAGCATTTATATATTTTAAAAAAAGGGAACTGAGCATGGCAAAAAATATGAGGATGTGAATTTGCATATAACATTTAAAAGAACAAACAAACATGTACATCTTTGCATCGAATAATCTTCAATGACCAACCCCCCTTGCTATAAGCTTCATTTTTAGATAATGTATCAACTTCCAGGATTTTGCAACATATTTGACATTTAATTTGATAGGCCTGAAAATAATCTGTTTTCATTATTCTGTTACAGTATTTTCATTTCATCTACAAATATTATATGTTGCTCTATCATGTCAATTTTTGTTCAAAATGTAACCATCACATTTTGAGCTACTTCAATGTATTATGTATCATCATAAAGTGTGTAATAGATAGATAGATAGATAGATAGATAGATAGATAGATAGATAGATAGATAGATAGATAGATAGATAGATAGATAGATAGATAGATAGATAGATAGATAGATAGATAGATAGATAGATAGATAGATAGATAGATAGATGTTTGTACTTTAAGTACTGTAACATTGTCAGCATCTTAAAAAGGGAAAAACAATATTTTGAATTCACAATATTATGTTTTTTCAAGACTGTCGGTCTGATAGGTCAAATACCTGTAGTTAAATACTATAAGGGATACAACACACATCTGACATTCCCTAACCTTTCCCACAAGCTCAAAGTAGTTAATCAATTTTATATTTAATCAGTTGCCAGAAGAAGCCTGTCACTTTTTATGATGACAGTTGATTGAGAATTGACTACACTAGCGTAATCAAGTAGACGAGCTTAATTAAGGAAAATGACAAAAAATGTTCATTTGTTATTCTTTTGAATATTCCTCAGAGTGCAACTCTGACCTACCTTACAAGACTTGCTGAGGAAAAATACAAATCATAAATATTGACTGACAAAAACAGTGAAAATGACTCTCTTGGGGATTAGTCACTTTCTACTTTGAAGAGGATAAGCCACTGACAGAATGAAAATCTGTCTCCAACAAGCGTACTCAGGAAAAGTGGTTTACTTCTGTCTGCCTCGTATTAAAACATTTTACAGTCATAACCTTTTCCACATGTATGCAACATGGGAGAAATATTATGCTTCCTCATAAAATATCTGATACAATGAAGACATTCTGAAAGATTCTCAACCATAACTATACAATTTCAAGGAGAAAAACAGCAATTATATTTTACTTTTCCTGTAAAAAAAAAAAAATCTCATCCACATCTAAAGGCATCATGTTGTTGATGCTCTTGTTGGTTGTCAGTGCTCCTCTTGAAAATGTTTGATAGAAGTATTTTTTTTCACTTAAATTTCTGAGTAATTTCTGAGTTATCGTATTACTCCAGCCATTTCACTAGCATTCAATGCATCATTGCCTAAATTGCAAGCCATCTCCTTTTGACTGAAAACCTTCTTCTTCCTACAACATAAAATTACATGACTCACTTATCTGTGTGAATGTGAAATAATAGAATAGAATAGAATAGAATAGAATAGAATAGAATAGAATAGAATAGAATAGAATAGAAACATTTAAAATGATGAGGAAACTTTAAAATGTTTATGATAATCTGATCAAATCATTCCAAATAGGCTCACGAGCCATGGTAGTGAAATGAAAGGATTTTCAGATAATTACACAATCGTTTTCGTGAAAATATTATTTTCACACGGATTAAATTACGTTTTTATTTTTTAAAATTTGAATGTATGCCTGGTTAATATTTTTTTCCAGTTAAGGTTCCTCTAGGAACGTTTGTTATTCACGGTTTTCCACAGACGATCCTTTTTTGTAGTACCACGTACACAAGCCTGTTCCCACGTGAACTGTAGTTGACGGTTTATGTGTGAACCTAGACCACCACCGCTGCCCTTCATAACTGGGACTATTTGGTCATTTATCTGGATCATATGGTGATTGCAAGTAAGATCATGGAGTTAAGGGAGGAAGACGAGATGTTCAGCGACGATTCCGAAGACGAAAACAGCGAACTGTCAGACAATGCGGTGAGTACGAAACACAGACAGTAATCTGCTAATCGTTAGCAAATAGTTAGCAGTTGGTCACGCTGCGAGATTTTTTGTTCTTAATTAGAATGGTAAAAATGCATCACCCGTTTGATCCCTCTTAAGAAAACGCTAGTTTTGTCCTGCAGCACGTATTGCGCTCTCAAAGTGTCTTATTTTTAACGCAGTTTAAGATTTATCTGGCCAGTGTTAAATTCGTCGTAGGACAACATTTTTTACTCTGTGCGTTTGGGTTCATATGTTTACGTGTGTGCTTTTATTGAATCACATTCGGAATTATTTTTTACATCTCGTTTTTGTTGTTTGTTTAGCTCCAAGAAGCTTTCGCTAAAGGCTTATTGAAGCCTGGAATGAACGTGGTGGTGGATAAATCCAAAAAGTTCGTCAACGATGCGGTGAGTACATTTACGCGCCGATCAATTTGTTTGATAATTTTGATTATGAACTATGCACATGACTGATCCTTGTAACTTTATTGTTTAGGGAGGCCTGAAACTCTGTTTGGCTGATTTGAAGAAAGACCTTCCCTGGGTGGAGAGATTGGACCTCACCAACCTGCCCGTTGAGGATGTTCTCTCTAAGATGAAAGGGGATGTGCAAAATGGGAGCAATGGAGAAGTCAATGCAGATGATGATTTCCAAAGGGAGATGTTTTTGTGAGTGTCATTTTTTTTTTAATCAATTGGCTGATGATCAATCCATGGTGTACCACTCTCGTCTTGTGTCAGCTATGCAAGTGCACATACCCAACACTCAGCACAGGACATAGTATTAAAAAAAAAAAAAAAAGAGACGAACTCTCATTTTTTTAAATTTAGCTTTTCACCTCGCATAGTCCAAAAAGAACTAATTCAGAGTTATTAATTTGCCCACACTGTAAAGAGTTTAAATTCAAGTAAATAACAAAGATGGTAAGATAGAGAATATAACCACAGTTTTTACATTGAACACAGTAAGAGTGTTGATGGAAGTGTGAAATGTAAACAATCCATATAGTTTACTGTTTTTCTTATTGAAGTGACGTGTTAATGGAAAACAAGCAGTTTGTTTAACTCAATGTCGTCCTCATACTACTCCTACTATTACTACAACAATACTATGAGTATGTACATTTTGAGCCAGTAGCCCTTGTCACATTCTGTGACACTGAAAATGTAGTGCATGTTGTTGTTTTTTGTTTTTTTTAAACAATACTTAGTATTGTACACTTTACACGTTCACATTAGCATACACTACACAAGAGTAGCTCTGTCCAAAATGAGCTGCTCATTAGTATTGTGAACAGTCAACAGAAGTCCTTTTCCCAGCCTGCACTATAGCTCTATAATTTTCGGTTTAGTGAAGAGAATACAGAAGGAAATCATGTCAATATTTGTACCTATCACTTGATGATCTGAATTATCAATCAAGATTTGAATGGGAGAAAAATATGTGTCGCTTTCAGGGTGGTCTCATTTAATTTTGCTGTACATGTGTGAAAGGCTGTCTTACACGCCAATATGCTTGCATAAGATATCATCGATTCACTGTTGTTTTCACAGCTACCGTCAGGCACAAGCAACAGTTCTTGAGGCGCTGCCGCTCTTGAAAAAGAACAACATTTCCACCAAGAGGCCTGATGACTACTTTGCTGAGATGGCCAAGTCTGATCAACAGATGCAAAAGGTACTTTCATTACTCGACTCTCAAATTGCCATGGGTAATCATGTCTTTTGTTACCTTCAACCATTCAAAGTTGGACTCCCAATGAACAAATATGAACTCATAATCTTAATCGGGATCCACATTTATGTACACATTTCATTCTGTAGTTTCCTTTGAAATAGAGTCTCTGTACTGTTTAAGCGTTGCTGCAGCATTCGGACATTATTATTTTGTACAACGTAGTTGCACTGCTTTTGCACTGAGCTGGTCCAGATACAATATGAAGATAAGACTTGAGTGTGTTTTGCAGTTGTACATGCTCTGCTTTTTTTGTTCGGGGCTAAACTGCAATTTTGTCCTCCAGCTCAGGTCCATTTTAAAGGCTCAAGTCAAGTTTCTGAAGATGGCATTGTGGTGAATATTTGTGTAGGATGAATTAAGCAGCAAAATCCACCCATTTTTTAAATCTATCTCGGGTAGATATTTTGTTACTTGCTGTCGACCGAAAATGACATCACTGTAGCGCAGAGCTCAGGTGATGACGAATCAAGCCGCATCTTTTCGACTTGACATGACAAAGCTCAGTTAACAAGTGAGAATTCGGAGACTTTAAGCACTGTGATGTCAATTTCAGTTGGCATGTGCCAAAATGGCCGCTACCTGAGATGTATATAAACGAGTGGACTTTTCTGCTTAATTCATATTCCGCAAAAGCGATAATAATAATAATGCTGTGTTTCAACAAGTTTGGGGGGGCATAGAAAATATTTTAAGGAAAACATTTGACGTCACTTTTTGACCCCTTTTAAGAATTTTTGAGAATTTACTATACATGGCGTGCTTTATTGCATTGCCTAAAGTGACTTTGATTAATATTTTGCCACATTGATTGACTTGGCCACTGACTCTTGAACTCGATCAAGCTTCACAGTATAAGTGTGCACCCTCATCTTTTCCTGTCTATTCCATTTTACAGATCAGGAAGAAGCTGCTTGCAAAACAGGCGGTAATGGAGAGGTCAGAGAAGGCAAAGAAGTTACGGGAGCAAAGGAAATTTGGCAAAAAGGTTACTTTTAGTGCTCTCTTATTTTTGACATGGAGGAAATTTCCGTCTGATTCAGTAATGTCTAGTAACAGCATTTTGGTATGTTAGGTACAAGTAGAAGTAATCCAGAAGAGACAGAAGGAGAAGAAAGCAATGATGTCCGCTGTAAAGAAGTACCAAAAAGGTTGGTTTGCACAATTGTGCTTCCGACAACCATTTTACATATTGGATTTTGTTTTAAGTGCCAGATAGGCTTGACGGATGCAAAATGAAGCTCTTCTTTCCTCACTCATCTGTTGTGCGTGACAAGAAACTGTTGTATGATCCATCCACTTTCAGGGATGACTGACAAGTTGGATTTCCTGGAAGGAGACCAAAAGGCATCCAGAAACGATGCATCTCAGAGCTCAAAGAAGGCGTTGAACAAGAAGGGGTAAGCACCTGGCATTAACTATAGTAGTAGATCAGATCCTCTCCAACTCTAGTCTTTAATTGTGACTGAATCTTTATTAGTCCCAGTGCCAAGAGAAAATATAAGGATCAGAAGTTCGGCTTCGGAGGCAAGAAGAGTGGAAAGAAGTGGAACACGAAAGAAAGCCATAATGACGTTTCCAGTTTCCGCGCTAGTGTGGCTCATGCCAAGGGTGCGAAAGGAAATAGAAAAGGCAAAGGAGGAAAACAAAATGTAAGTCGTACAACCATTATGGAAAGCAAACATAAGGACATGTCTGGTTCTGCATGTGACTGATTGTTTTTCTTCCTATCGTCTTCTAGAAACGTCCTGGGAAGTCTGTGCGCAAGAAGATGAAGGCTCGCTCGTAAAGGCTGTGTTGTACAGTGGGACTTGAACTTTGCTACTAGGTGGATGGGAGAGGTTGATGTGGAACAAAGCATAATTATCAGGCCACACAGACTTTCTGCTGAGGAGGCTCTTTGGAGTACCCCCAACCTTTTATATTAAAGACTTTGGAGCACACCTGGGAGACTTCAATATCCCGCAGGTGTTACTAAACTTCTAGCTTGATATTTCAGACATTTTCAGCCATTGTGCTTTGAAATGCCACGCAAGATATTATGTTCCCGCTGGTGTGCCAATTTGATCCTGATTACATAAAAGTAACTACACTGACCCTCCCTAACGCTTTCTTTTGTGTATGTATGTATGTAGGTGTGTTTGTGTTTCTTTACCCCTTTCAGTTTGAAGCCCATGGATCTTGGCATTTTAAAACCTTTGTTTTTAAGAAGTTTTGTTCGTATAAAGTTATAAAATGGCCACACGATTATGGTTTGAGTCTGTGAGTTTCCTTATAAATGAATTAAAGAATGACTCCACTTAACTATAAAGATGTTAATTTATTGTTTGAAAAAAAACACTTCAAAGTTCATTTAAACATTGTCATGTTTAATTCACTATGTCCTAAATAAATTCACAAGATGGCAGCCTTATATTGAGTTACATCAAACACAAGATATTGCACACGCTCTCCGTTATAATACGTTGATGTGTTGACTAAAACCTCAAATTGAGGTACTGGTTCCACTAGTGTAAACACTTGTAAAAAGGGTTGTAGCTATGTTCACAATACGTTCAAATCTGGGTCGCATGGAACATTTTCGCACATTTTGGAGGTTTTAAGGGCGTTTTCGACATGTTTTAGAATGTTGCCACAAACGCGTGTAACTTCCTCAACATTGCGGTCAGCCTCAAGGCAGCCATCTTGACCAGCTTTTCTTCAATTTGTAGAGATGGCTGGTTTACGATATTTATTTTTCTCAATTTTTTCTTTTTTAACAATAAAAGATTTTTTTTCATGTGACATCCATGCCTCACGTATTTTTCTGCGTTTGGTCACATAATATTTGCAAGATCACCGTTGATTGATTGTAACCTGAGCTCTGCACGGCTGTCTGCACAAATGACTTTTGTACTGGGGTGTGTATATCCACTGTGCGTATATCACAACTCCTTTTTGGTGATTGCGTTTGTTGTTGGTTTATTTTGGAAGCGCAGGACAGACTCTTGGTGCTTGGTGATGTCTGAGCTGTGTCGGAAGAAATTAAATCTGTTGTCTTTGCGGTTTTCTGGAATCTGTGGACAAAACAAATTATGGGAGGGCGGTTTATTTCCGCAGGGAAGTCAATGCCAAAATGTACTTTTAACATCCTCACCAGGGCTGTTGACACCCATCCAATCTCCTGGCTTTCAGTCAGCGGCATTGCATATTTCTTCGTGGGCACCTGGCGAGCTTTGTGGAATGCTTCAATGAAATCCACTTTAGGGGAAAGGGCATGATCAGCAATTTTCTTGATGGAACAGTAGCTAAATCCCCTGAAGTAATAATTGTCATTTTCAAAAGCAGGGACAGCATTTTCCCACGGACAGCCCTTCCTGACCAGGTTAACGCACATTTCCAGCTGAAGACATACTTTACAGTCATCTATTTCATAAAAGCGGAATTACACACGATTCTTCTGAAATCAATCCACTTATTCAGATTTGCTGTGGCCAACAAATACAAACCCTTTAAGAGGCCAGTTAACTGTACACATTTTTTAAAGATTTTACGTAGCCAATTTAAATTACTGCTGACTTCAAGACTTGTGGAAATGAAAGGGAATGGTCCTTAAACTTACAGTTTTCTGGAATCTCTTCTTGGGGTTTTCTGCACATGGGTTTGTCGGGTAGGATGTGTACTGAAAGTCACCATGGGAGAGATTTCAGAGAAAACTCATATGACAAAAAAACGCACCTACAATCCTGTGTGTTTACAAAACGTATAACGCTATAGAACAATATAGTAAAAGTTGATTGACTTACACTTCCTGTGTGGGTTGATGCTAAACTCAGTGTGGAGTTTTTGATGTCTCTGTTCTTTCCGGATCATCTCGACGAGAATTGCATTCTGAAGGACCACGTCTATTTTCTTTGCTTCCATTTTACAAATTCAACTCAATAGATGGAATAAAAGTAACCCCGGATCCGTGAAGCTATTTGTGTCCGGCGTATGAGCCGTTGCCTAGCAACAGAAAACTCACCATCAATGTCGCAATAACAAATTTAGGCCACACGGTGAGGCTGCATGCTCAGAAATTAGCGTTGTGTTTGCCTGCGCTGATAGAGACGTCTGAATTTCATCACTTGGTGCTTCTGCCATACCTAAGGTATGTCATTTCGCATATTTTATCTCAAGTATCATCGGTGAATTCACGATTTTACTCAACCTGTAACCGGTAATAACTGCTGTAGGTATAATATGCACAGCCCATGGTAAGAAACGTTTACTTATTAACACCAAATTAGAGCAACCCATGGTGTTTCTTTTTTTAAGTGGCTTCGACAAAATGTCCGACTTGGCCTCATACTTAGATTCTCTGAACAAAAGCCACTGAAAAATTCACCTATTGTGCTACAAATCGTGGTTCGTAAATAAGTAAGCAAACTTGATTTATAAAGCATATTTAAACACAGTTCACCCAGACCCCAAGTGATGTACATAATGCTCTAAGAAAACTAATTAAGATAAAAGCAAATGTGTAGGTGGGATAGATGAATTTGAAATACTGCTTATTCTATAATTTAAAAGTATCTCACTCTTTTTCGTATTTCTGAGGTGTAATCTTAAACATTACGAGTCAAAAAGTTAGACATACCAGGAGAAAAAAAAAAATAAGACAAATTTAAAAATGGTTTTCATTGAAGGGTCATTTTATCCATTTATTTAATTTTTAATGTCGGAGGCAATGTGTTGCATAACAGAGCACGTATGTCTGGTATGTCTGTTTAAGGCACATTTTTGTAAAAAAAAAAAAAACCCAAAAACCTCTCTATCCTGTCCACATGCTTTTTCAGTAACCCTTGTCCGCATGATATTTGTGTGGAGTGAGGCTATGTTAGCTGTCCTTGGGTAACAGGCAAGGGTACGCCTCAATGTGCAATAATCATGCTCTTTAGCCAGTATTTTTAAGTGCATTACTCTCTATCTTATTACTAGTGCTCCCGAAAGTTGACACATTTTTGATTTGTGATATGCATGTTGTTTAAAAAGTTGAACTTCACTGATTGGGCCCCTTTAAAGCAAGCTTATAAAAGCTGGTGAATTTTGTTACTCAACATGCACCAGCCATACTTGCCTGCAGGGGGCGGAGACTTTATGCAAGCTTTGGGGTTAAAGTCATCTTGACTGGCTTTTGTCTTTCAACACATTTTCTACTACTGCTTTTTAGGGTCCCCTAGTGAGAATTATAAATAATATTAATCATAATTAATCAAAATCTAAGTGGGTTGAACTTGAGCCAGATGTGTGCTATGTGTAATTCTGAAAACAGATTTGGAGCTTTTAACCATGCCAGAATTTTAATTTCTCGCCCTAAACATGCCCAACGTGTTATATTCCTTCAACGATACATTTCTAGGCATTCCTTGCTTATTCCGTGCGCTCACAACGGCCCCATCCGAGAAGGTAAATATGAATAGAGAAAAGCTTATGACGACAGAAGAACTTGTACCTCCCCTACACCACCCCTGTACATGTTGCCCTTATCCATGTCTTTTAGTTTTGTTTTAGTTCTGGAGTTGAGATTTTGCACCTAGTCGGCCAAGAAAACAGCAGCATTTCATTTATTATTTACATCGTTTTACTGTAGAAAATGTCAAAGTGGTGAAAATGTGTGTTTGTGGGCACACATCTGGACATTCAATGTCAGTCACCTACGGGCGGAATTTTCGTTATAAAAAACAGATTCCCATGGGTACAGATTTTATAGGACTGTGTCAGTAAGTGTGATCTATAGACACTGTTTTGATTTTAATGTCAGTAAAACACCTGTTTTGGCTCCTTCATTCACTCCACGACCCTCGTGAAGATAAGCGGTCAAGATGATTGCTGGATCGACTAGCGGCACTGAATGACATCATAAAGGGGGCGTGACAGCCAAGGTGAGAAGCATAGCCTGCCAATGAAATGTTTTACTCAGAATTAGAAATGTCATTAGCATAAAACTCATATTTAATAAATTGCCAATGTGCCAAATGTAATTTATATGCATATATGTAACTGTGGAAAGCGTAAAATGATCATGATCTAGGTCCTTTAATACAACCAGTAAAACAAAAAACGTGTTTTAATAGTTTTTCTTCATAAACGATGAATATTTTTCCTTTCGGGCACTGAGGTACGCCTTTACACGTCATACTATTTGGCATGATATCATGAAGGCAGTAGTAATGATGTTTAATTGAAGCATCTTTGTTCTCCTATTTCCAGATGTGCTCACCACTCTGACTCCATTGGGCCAAAGTAACACATTTTAGGTGTTTCACAACTTTTACGCAATAGAATGAGTTTGGGTATGAATATAGGTTTTATGGTGAATGCTGTCATGAGGACAACAAGTTTGTTTTTGTCTGAGGACCTCCTGCTCTGCCTGTGACTCCCAGTCAGCTGTGACACTTATCACAAGAGCAGATTCCACCCATTTCCCACCTCTCTTTCTCCTCATATGCAGTGATAACATTATTTCTCAGCTTTTTATCTCAACTCTTCTTACACTAGTACTGCAGAAAGGGCTGCCGTGTTTTTGCATCTGATTATGGCGTAAATGCTTTCCTGGTAGCACAATATTTATGCAAGTGTATGTATGTTTAAGAGCCAATACAATACACCTGTATTCCTCAGTTGCTCAAGCTATTTATTTGGCCCTGCAAACACCAAGCGACTGTGTGTGACATGTGCAGGTCCTTGTACATACATACAAACCCACTTCTTATTCGTTGTTTGTTTTGATAGTCCTGTAGGTGCCTGGGCTCAATGGAGACACTGTGGTCGTGGGAAAGCTGTTACCATCAGATGGAAGTTATGTGTCACCATTGTTCTTATCTGTAATCTCCTGTTTTGTCTCGCTGACAGAGACTTTGTCAGTAAGGACAAACCTTTAGAGAGATTATGGGATGGACCCCATTGCAGGTAGTGCAGCCAGTGTTTAAAGTACATATTTCATTTAGGATTTTTTTTTTTTTTTTAAGAAATATGCTGTCCTGCTTCCTTCCTGCCTCGTTCCTTTCCTGTTTTCCTAGGGAAAACATAAAATCTTAAAGTTGAAACATTTGCAGTATCTCCTAAATGGCTTTTTCATCACCTAGTTGCATGCACTGCATGTCTGTGTTAGTGGTTATAGCAGGGTGTGAGTCAGATGTTCCTTGCTTCTAGCAAGCTTATTAGCTAATTTAAGATGGGTAAATGGCAGGTCATGACACCATTGGTCTGTATGTGTCTTGTTGTTCGTGTCATTGGTTTGTATGTGTCTTGATAATGCAGATAATACTGTATGTGCACTTACAGTATATACATGAAAAGAAACATCAGGGGTCACCAACCTTTTGAAACTGAGAGCTACTTCTTTGGTACTGAGTAATATGAAGGGCTACTATTTCATGTGAAGACACCGATCATGTACAACAATTGAGGAACAGCTGTAGTAAATATGTAAATCAAGTGTAATATGTAATGTAAATATTACACATGTATAATTGTGAAATTCATAGAAAATCACCAATTCTGTATCACTTGTAAGCTATTCAGGCTACTCATGTGATCTTTTGGGGCTACCTAGTGTCCGCAGGCATCAAGTTGCTGACCCCTGATATACATCAATGCAGCTCTATGGCGGGCACAAGCTAGTGCAAAATGTAGGCCAGTCCCAAGCCCAAATATGTGGAGAGTTGTATCAAAAAGGACATTCGCTTTGAAACTGCCTAACTACGGAAGTTCACTCCAAGTATTTCATACCTCATTGAGGGCAGCCTATTTTAACAATGCCTACCATCGGTGGTGTTCACCTAAGGGTGCCAGAGTGGAAGTTGTATGTGGGTTAATACACAAAAAGACATGAGCTGAATTCTAAGGTTTTTGACTGTTGAGACTATGACAGGAAAAGCATGGTAATTGGTTGAAAAGCTTTACCATGGTATACAGTAGATGGGAAGAGAATTGGAGTAGAGGTTATCTTTAAGGAAGAGTTAGGAATGTCAAATCAAGTGATGATGGTGAAACTTAATTGCAAGGCTGTGATTTAATGCAATTCTGGGTTATACCTTAAAGGTATGTTTTGACCCAGAAGAGAGAGAGGAATTCTGGAAGTAGCTACATGAAGTAGTTCTGAACATTCCAGGTGGTCAGAGGCTCTGGATCAATGCAGATTTTAAAGGTTATGTTGATGAAGAAGTTATTGGTAAATATGTCTAGATTACATCTTGTGCAGATGTATTCTGGCTTTTTTTAAATTATTATTATTAAGTAGTGAGTTGAGGTTGAGGATAGTATAGCTACACAGCATGGAATGGTGGTTTGCAAGACGACTCTGTTGAGGGTTTGGAAGATACAGAAGAAAAAGGTAGAGCAGTGAATTGTGCAGTAGAAGTTAAAAAGAAAAATGGCATGCGCCTTTCAAGAAAAGATGAGATAGACCTTCATTGGACAGAACGAGCTTCCAGAAGACTGGACCACTGCAGCCAAGGTGATCCCTGAGACAGCAAATAGAATACTTGCAATATCTTCTGGTAGTAAAAGAGCAAAAGCGACTTGGTGGAAGGACCGGAAAGTGCAGTAAAGCATATAAGGAAAGAAAAGAACTGAAAAGATGTGACACTGATTGGACTGAGGAGGAGACAAGAGATGTGACAATGAAAATGTGTTGATTGGTTGCCACTACAATGCTGGATTGCTGGAAAGGATACTTTGAGGATCTGATAAATGATGAAAACCAAAGGAGGAGTAGAGGAGGAAGTGATTGCTAAAGTAAGAAGTAATTGGTAAAGAAAGAAACACTAAAAAATTTGAAAAAGTATATGGTTGATGGTCCTGACGACCTACCGGTGAGGGTTTGCACGAGAGGTGGCTGTATGACTTTTGACCATAATATTCAATAGCATCTAGGAAGATGAGAAGATACCCTAGGAATGAAGAAAATGTGTGTTTTCAAGAACAAGCGTTATGTTTTGAGTTGCAGGAACTATCTAGGAATCAAGTTGATTAGACACAAAAAGGAGCTATAGAAAACATGTGGGAAAATAGACCTAGGACAGAAATGAGTATTTGTGAAGAAAATATGATTTCATGCCTCACAAGAGTACTACCGCAGTGGTAGTATGGCTTAGTTGTAGACTAGTCATCTCCCAACTGAGAGTTGCAGTTGAGAATTCCGACCATGGCGACCATTAGTGATGTGATGTGAGGTTCACAAAAGTATTGAGTCTTTTGAACAGTTCTTCACTACGTATGAATGATAGGAATTGAGTCTTGTCGAAATGAGGCAATCTTCGGCTCGATTAAATAAAAAAATACAAATTAACCTTTGAAAGAAAACACGACAAGTCACAGGGTGACAGACAGAGGAGTGGGGAGGAGGAGTAAACAACATCATATTGTCAGCAGCTCAAACTGGCGACCGAGGAGAAGTGAATGGCTGCAGGCTAGATTTGATAGATGTAATAGCTTTTTTTCCCCCAAACATCTCAGGTGCAGTCTACACGTGTGATGGGCAAGCCATGTAAAGTGTTCTTTATATTTGCTTTATTTTTTGTTTGATTTTAGACTTTTTCCATCTCAAATGAAGCAAAGCTTGGGACATTTACCAACATGGCTATACTACTTATGACATACATTCAGCCCACATGTTATTAAAACTTCTATTTAAGAAGGGAACTGTTTGTCCTACTGCTTAAACACTCAAACGTAGGCCATGAATTGCAATGTGTTACTAATCTTTTTTTATTTTATGCGCCGAGTTGCTCCTGATGCTGCATTATCAGTAGGTAAATGAGTGGCAAGGGTAAGATGCCGTATTTGCCTTTGATTTGTTGGTGGGAGTCACTGAGAAGGTGAGTCAGAAAACGCAGCATCGCGACTTGGTGGATCTCAAGAAAGCCTATGCCTGGTTACTCAGAGAAGAGCTGGGTTACTTCGTGAGGAAGTTTGGAGTGGCAGAGGCGTGTGTTTGAAAAGCGCAAGACATGTACAGTATGAGAAAAGCACAACAGTAGTGAGATGCGACAGAGGAGGACATCAGGCTACATAAGAAGTCCGCTCTAAGACCATTCCACCTTGAAATAGTGAAAGATAGACTGAGACTGACAGGTAAGGTTAGACTGGAATCCCCCTGGACCATGATGTTTGCAGATTGCATTGTCATCTGCGATGAAAACAAGAAGTGGGTGGAGGAAAACCCTCGCAAAACCCTCACCTCGAAGTACCTGTGTAGCTAGCCAAAGACCCTGGTCGCAACAAGGCGCTTAGAAGATTCCTGGTAGATACTTAGGGGAATCTCCAGATCCGGAACGTTTTTGGGTATGAACGGAAAGCGGAACTCAAGCTACCAGGGTACAGCGGAAGAGTTCCTGCAGTTTGAAATGGGCTAGTGGTACAGTGCCTTCTCTATGAACAAGATGCCTACAATTCTTCTCGCCAACCTCAGCTCACGCAGACATCTTTCCTTGCCCGAGTGATGTCTGTTTTGCGTGTGTGTGTTATGCATTGGAAGTAAAGAGCAGATTGAATTTTCTCTAAGTGTACTGCCCGAAGACTGCCGGGATAGGCTCCAGCATATCTATGGCCCTCGAAAGGATAAGCATGTCTGATAATGCTTGGATAGTACAGAATTAAAATGACTGAAAAAGAAGTAAAACTTGAGCAGCGAGCAGCTATTAACGACTCTCATTTTGGGTTATGCGGCTTGTTGGAATTTCACTTTTCTGGAAATGGCTCAATAAGCCTTTTTTTCTTTTACTAGCGGCAATTGAACGGGACCTAATAAAACGTTTAACTCAAAATAACAGGCTGGATCATCCTCAAAACTAAAATTAACCGTGAGGATGAACTCAAATGGTTGTGGGTTTTCCTATGTGCAGCTGCTCCAACTGTGAATCATAGTTGTAAACATATTCACAAAATTGGTTTTCTTAACATATCTTTAGCCATATTAAGGTATCTTTTGAGTAAACAAAGATGAAAAGAAACACACATGACCCCCCCATCTAGACACCTACCCTGGAAGGAATAAATACATCAACAGCTTCCACTCACCTGGGATGACTCAGAAGACAGGTCAAATGTCCCTAATGTTGTAAAAGCCTTGTGTCGCAATCTCTCTTGTAGAACTACAATCCAAGTGTTTGATGGTGTTGGGGTCAGGGCTCTCATATACTTCAACACCAAACTCATTAAGCAGCCTTTCTGAGTAAACAGCCATGTTGATCCAAAACATTTGTCATATTATGTGTTTGGTATTTTCCAGACCAGCCTGTTCTGTTCGTACAAGTTCAACGTTGAAGACAGAAAAATGAAACCGAGCGTGCCCTTGTCAACTGCCAGAACATAAATCAACTTGTGTTACTTGATCTGATGTTTGTTTGCTGATCATTGCTGTTAACAAACAAAAAAATACCATGAGGCACTTTTTTTCTTGGTCTGGTTTACAAAGATACAGAATCTCCTTGCAGCTTGGGCAAGTGTGGTTGCACGTATGAGTAATTGTAGTCTTTGTCTTTGTTTCAAAAAGGTGAATGTGGTTCAGAGGTTATTATTTGGATTTGCTTCACTCTACTATGTTTCACAGCCAAGGAGAAAAATCTACCGCAGGGTTTTTTCTCTGTGTGTGCAGCAGTGAGGGTCATCGTTTCTAGCTGTATTGTACTGCAAATGAAGCTTCTTTAATGATTGAACTGCGTTTTAATCGACTCATTTTCATTGTCTGGGAAATAACATCAGAGATGCCATCTGGACATTAAAAAGCTCTTCTTTTCTCCATGTATTTTGTCAGATAATCATTTGGAGATTATTGCTAAAATGCCTGAAATTTAGATAACTATTGGTTCCTAATTGCTGCATTTTTTAAACACCAACCTCTATAATGACAACCTTTTCTTTATGATCAGTAGAGGTGTTGTCAGAAAATGTGAAAAAGTCCCAGCTCCTCATAGTTAATCTGCTCTAGCCTTTCCATGGTTTAATGTCTGTCTTCTCCAAGCTGGATGTTTCATTCAGCATCCCCTTTCACAGATACCGAGGAGGAGTTTGTTCAGAGTTCATACTGGTTTTGTGTTTATCCTTTTTGCGTTCTTTAGAGCTTATTTTTCTGTTGCAAGATGTATGATATATGACTGAGACCAAGCTTTTTGGCAGAAGGTCAAATATTTTACTCTGTCAGCTAGTCTTGAGATTTCATTATACTGTACCTTCATTCAAGATATACTGTGCATAATATAATAGTATGTTGTTGTGCTCCATGATTGTATTTGCAAACATGTTCCAACGTATTGATAAAATGAAATCTAAATACTAAAAGCATTGCATTTTGTCCTATAATGCTCCAGGACATTGACTTGCACATGGCAAATCAATACCCTACGGCATTATGGGGAAGACATGTCAAACGAGAATCATTACCTCTAGATGGAAAAAAAAGTATAACAAACACTTAATTTCCTAACATTTTGATCAAATGTAGGTCAAATGCTAAAACTATATACATATAGTCCTGCTCACCATTATTTGCACCCTTTCATTTTTTAATAATCTATAATATCTTTGTAAATAAATGAAAATGTGCATTTATACAGTATCATCAGCATTTTTAATTTTACGTACAAATTACATTAACAAAGAAAACCGTTTTTCAACTTACATTTTGTTATTTAAAAATAATAAACACTAAACACAGCATGTCGAGCAATAAAAGCACCCTTTTTGAATATTTGGTTGACACCCTTTAGCAAACTTTCCTTGTAGCCATCTATAAGCTACTCCTCAGATGGTATATATATATATATATATATATATATATATATATATATATATATATATATATATATATATATATATATATATATATATATATATATATATTTTTTTTTTTTTTTTTTTTTTTTTTTTTTTTTTTTTTTTCTGCACTCTCGGCAAAAATATAAAACTCCTTAATGTTTGCTGGTTTCTTTTCGCCCTTTTGCAAACTTCAGTTCGTACCAGAGATTTTCAGTAGGATGGCGATCAGGACTAATGGATGAGGATTTTAAAGCAGTCCATTTTTTTGGGGTTCTTTGGTTCTTTGTCTTGCTGGACGACCCATGATCTTCGACTCAAACCATAATTTCTCACACTGGGAAGAGACATGTCACTCTAGAATGTCTTGATAAGTCTCAGATTTCACAACCCTGTGATACTATAAAGGCCTCCAGTACCATATGTAGCATAGCAGCCCCTAGGTTTTGTGAATACTGGTTTGCTTGACTGTTGATTTTTTTTTCCCTTCTTGGCTTCATTGCACCGTCTGTAAACAAACACTTGGTGTGCAGTCCCAAAAAGCAACATTTTTGGTTCATCTGTCCACAGCACATTTTCCCATAATGATAATGGTTTGCCCAGGTACTCCTTGTCACACTGGCGAAAAGACAAAAGCCAGCCCCCTTTATCAGAAATGATCACAAAAATGCTTTGAGAAGTAGGTTTTTGGAGATGTTCAAACTGTTTTTTTCCCATTGTCATAGGAAAAGAAGTCCAGGGGTCTGCTGGAGGCCCAGTGTGTTCAACACTATGAACAAAGACATGCGATGCATATTTCTGTCAGTGAAACGGCGACCCTTCAGTGAACCACTGAAAAAGTCCGACAGTGCTGTTCCGGTGCTGTTCCGGTTTGTGACGATTCTAGCGATTGAAAAACCTGCTTGCGTCTGTCACTTTTTCAAAGTTTCCTGTCATTCGATAGCAAAACGGACATTTGTCAGTGATGGGTTGGCGTACCTTCCTTCAGTAATGACAGAACGCCTACTTCTGATTCTGATACAGTTGTTGAACAAATGCTTTAACAATAAGCCTTTTATATTTTGAACAGTTTTACACACTGTTCTAAAAATTAGCAATGTGAGACACAGCAAGTAGGCCTTTTATTTCACATTCTCTTGTCAATACATCAAAAGTGCTCCCATTCAGTGATGTTTACAGCCTACTGCAGTGCGTCATTAACTTTGTGTAGCTCTTGGGCTAATAACATAAACCCCAGTGTCCATGGATCACATCCCCTGAATAGGGGGATCGTTAGGGAAGAGCAACAGGGTTATCACTCATGTCAAATTCCTTGCCAAAGTGGCCACTTTGTTTTGGAAAGAGATCTGGCTTTGTCACGCCTTGGCACTCACTCATTCCCCTCGAGTAAAAATAAAGAGCTCAAGACAGCAGAACGACACTTGCTGCTACCACAACACGGAGGACCGTGCCACCCCCCCCCCCCCCCCGTTTTCATAGAATATGTAATATTGCTACTTATTAATATAAGAGTGGTTAGAAGTCTTAGATTAATGCATTTACATTTGTGTTGAACCTTGGATTATATTTAAAACTTATTTGGTACTTGCAAAAATTTGAATTTTATGACTACTATCCTTCCATCCATCCATTTTCTTGTCCTCTTATCCTGGCTCGCTGGTGATTATCCCAGCCGTCTTTGGGCAGTACAAAGGGGACACCCAGGACTGCTTGCCAGCCAATCACAGGGCACACTCAGACAAACAACTATTCATTCACAGTCACACCTAAGGGTAATTTGGAGTGTACAATATACCTACTATGCATGTTTTTGGAATGTGGGGAGAGACTGGAAATTCTGAAGAAGACTCACGCGAGCATGGGGAGAACATGCAAACTCCACACGGGAAGGCTGAGGCGAGCTGGAATTGAATCCGAGACCTCTGAACTGTGAGACAAATGTGCGAACCGGTACCGCCCATTATTATTGTTGTTATTATTATTATTATCATTATTGTTATTTATATTGTAGAATGAATGACTGACTGTCTCATTAGATGGGAATATACATTAAAATGGTGACTTCTGCTGTGCATATTTTAATAAGATGCAAATACATGAATCACGTGCGACAAAAAAAATATTCAAATCTTTGTAACAGCAAGTTAATTTTGATTATAAATAACTATAAATGTACAAAACACGTACATCATTAATTGCAAACCGAATGTACTTGGGTTATAAGGGAAAAAAAAGACAAAAACAAATTTTGCTGCGACCTTTTAAGTACTCTGTGTGATATAACTAGAAGTAGTTGCTGTTTAAGTGACTAAATTGCAAAAGGGAATTGTCTTGCTCCAATCAAGTGGTCCTTTTCATCCCGTCCATTGCCAAAAGTCGGGTAAAAGTAAGTGTCTATCAACAACACCCACTTTACTCCGCCTGACTAAAGTGGGGTCAGGTTACTGCTGTTGACTAGTGCTTGCCAAAACTTTGACACGTGACAGTTAGGATTAGAGAGAATTTAGAATTTCAGCACCTATTATTCATACACAGTTTAGGAGGACAAAAGTTGGGTGAAATACAGTCTACATTTTCACTAAATGTTTGGCTTCCGGTATTCAATCTACCACCTTTCTTAATTATATTATTAGCGCAATTATTAGAAACAGCTCTCAAAATGATCCAGAGAAGTTCTATGAACCAAGTATAAGACTAGACTTCCATGCAGCCATTCTCTTAACTACTTATCTTCACAAAGATAGTTTGAAAAAAAATCAAATACATAATATAATTTTGGATAGCAATACGATGGACATGGCGTGATGTGTGAGTTGACGGATGAGTCTGGTAGGGTCACTTTACTAAGGTAAAGGTTAAGGTAGTCTGGTCCTTTTAAAATCAAGGGTGTGAATCAGGAGTAGTAGCGACCAGTTAAGTGTTTTCTTTTCCCTTTAAATAGCAACAAAATTAAAAGTAGGAGACAAAATGACAAAATAATCTGTTTACACATCCCTTCATTGGATCTGATAAGTGCCTCTAAAGTCAGGTTAATTGATGTATATACAGTACTTTAAGTGCAATGTTTTTGTACTAAACAGAGTATTTGGTATGAGAATGAATTGAATTAAACATATTTGTTAGTTTTATGTTTTTAAAGGTGCAAATATTTTTTTTAAAAAAGAGCACTGTTGGTTTTAAAGCGGTCAAAAAGGACCACTTTAAACACTTGGACATTTCAATCACTTGCATTACACTTGCTGTCACATTTATCAGTCATTATTTTTAAGAATGAGAACAGAACTCAGTTTTATGGCCAATAATTCAACCGTCTTCTTTCTTCATTTCCTCATTTGCTCTTCCATCTCTAAACTTCACCTTGTTATGAAGGTTATGATGATTTCTTCAAAAATGCATTATTCACACTACCTGTGTGAACACATTCCAACAGGACAACCTTGAGGATAAATTGTTTTCCGTAATGTCGTAATGTCGACATTAATTCCGTAATGTCACTTTAATTTATTTTTTCCTTATCAGTGTAGCATTGTTAGATAAAGGAGGTTATTTCTATTTTGTAATCTATTATGACTATGAATAGGTGGTTTATGGCATCATCAATTCCAAACACAGTCAGTAGGAGGCAGCTCACTAAAATGACAATGTTTGGGTGACATTTGATTTAGCACAAGATTTATTTGATCATTTGGCTGTTTTTTTTTTTAATTGTAAATTGTAAACCCACAATTGGAGTAAGTATACACAGAACAATATGCTGCATGTTGATGCTTTGTATGACAGTAAAACATGCCGCCAATACTTTAGAATAAAGCTTACCATACCAAATAGCATATGCACATGCACAATAATGCCTTCGAATGCTTTTATTTTGTAGTTGTTTTGAAAATGGCTGGAAAGTAGAATGCTGCTAAGCACTGTTTACTCTAAGTGTTGACCATGGAAACATGATAAAAGTTGGCCATGAACGGAAACCATTTTAAACATTGGAAAGTGTATGTTAGGCTTTATTTTATATTGCACATTTTGCAAAAATCTCAAGGAATCATCACATGGGATTTGTGTCTTCTCCTGTACTTACTCTCATTGAGCATGAATTTGAATTGGATTGACTACCGGATTTTTCCCAGTAAAACTCGAGTTTTATTTTTTTTTAACGACGTTAAGTCAACTCCGTTTTATTGCATAATTCAAAACCAGACCAAATTTCTCCAAACATCTGTGTTTGAACAATATTGATCCGATTGCGAAATATGTCATGTCATGTACATGCCGTAAAATGATTTTAAATACAAGGCCCACCTCTAATATTGCAAATTTGCACTTTTGTTGAGCGGCGCCACCTTGCTTGTTTATGGTCGAAGAAGAGGCTGCACAAAGGCAAAAAGGCAGAGACAAATTGTAAGTAAGGTGAGCGGGAGCCCCTGCATTCACTGTCAGTCAGGAACCGTATGTTGTGTAATATACGATGCAGGAATGCCTCTAATTGGACAGCCATGATATATGTAACCACTAAAATCAGGGATTTACTTGTTCTCTGTTTTGTTTTGTTTTTTTTGTAAAATTCACTTAAATTACAGTAAAACCAACTTGAATTGTATAATAATTTGGACAGGTTATAGGCCACATTAATGGTTCAGCATGTTAAATACTGAAATTATTTGTCCAACACTATTTCAATATTAAAATCACAAAAGCTTTGGTATTTGAACAGGAGAATGTGACTATGAATATCCACTGTATTGTATATTGTAACCCCACAAAGACTAGACACCTACTCTCTATTGGCGGGCTTACATGACTTTACACTCAGATCTGGTCTACAGCCAGATGCTACTGCCAATATCCCATCATCCCACATTTCACCTGGCAGTGTCTCAATACTCTATCGTTTGACAGTCATCCTGATGAAACGTGCCAATGTGTGAGTAGGTGTTAATGTGTGTATCTCTCTCTAATACGGTAAAATTGTAAGAAAATAAAATGCTGGCAAAATGATCTGAATGCAGCAAGGCATAAAAGAACATTAGACCATGTATTAAGCTTCATCTTTGTTTGCGCAACAAATGTGCTGCCAATGTTATACGTTGCCACACACTCATAATTGTGTTTCTTGATATGAGACATAACTTGATGCTGACTTAAGAAACAAATGACGATAAATGTTTAGACAATTATAAATAGAAAATAAACATAAATAAATGAAGACACTGTTGATGAAAATAAGCATAGCTTACTTTAATGTTCATGTAAAATATATTTATAATTGCTTTTACATCATTCAATATTAACTCATTCCCCGCTTTGGATGACGGGAAAATGCCTTACTATACTTGGCCCTTTTTGTTGTTGTTGCAAATTAAACAAAAAACAACAACAACAAAAATCAGGTTTTTATCAGGATTCTCCAAAGCATGCTGACGAGCTAATCATTAGAATCATGTGTGTTGGTAGAAGGGAAACATGGAAAACAACTGAATGAATTGTGGCACTCGAGGACCGGACTGGGTCACCCCTGGACTAAACTGAACCCGTAAGAAGCACACGCAAATACATGTGTATAGCCGTACGTTTAACACACAATAGTTAAATACAAATTTACTTGGCTTCATTTCTTTAGGTATGGTTTGGTAAAAGGTGTCTTACAAAACAAATACCTATTTTATCTAATCTCAATATTCATTTAAAAAAAATAACATGCTGCCTATTAGCACATTTAAAAAGATAATAAAGGCCAGTTGGCACTTATCTTTATTTGCCTGTGTGCTAATTTATCCCAAATGGGCTACCATGCTTTTCTTACTGCCATCCTGTAATGCTATCCAAAATGACAGATGCCACTCCTCTCAGTTCCAGAACAGTAGCTCACTTTCACACAAAAGCTACTGCACTCTTTCATTGATGGACTAGTAATAGATAAGGCTATTTTTGCTGTACGTCTCATTATTTCCTCATTGAGCTTGCTCAATGACTGACTTGTAGTAACTAGTTATGCCTATTTCATTGGCTTTTACACACTTTGTTTGTCATTTACATATATGCACCCACAAAGTCTCTGTGTAAGTGCGCCACTAAACACACTCACAACAATTCTATTGAATAAAAATGTCATGTCGTCACAAGGAAAGAAAAAAAAAGCACATTGTGGTTGAAAAAAAAAGCCACTCATGTATTTTCTTTCATAATATGGTAACATATAAAAATATATTAAATTTGTGGTTGTGACACATTTGGTTTGCAAGCACAATAATGCATGATGCCACAAGGACTAGTGAGTGGCTCTCTTGCAAATAGCTTTCTCCATTAGGCTCAAAACATTGCCCCTTGTTTTATTTTATTTTTTTTAATTTGTTTGTTTGGGGGAAAAGTAACTATTATAGAGTAATGGTTGTTTCTGAATTTGAGCCCTCTCTGGTCCCAGCAGAGACTACACTTAAACCGTTGTTATTTTTATTTAACATTTTGATTGTATTCATTAAACAGCAACTCTGTTACTGAATACTTTGAATATGTACCCACACTAAACTTATCTCCTTCATCCACCAGTGATGCGAGGAATCATAGCACTGCATGTGCAAGTGTAAACAAGATACTGAAGATGGGTTGATTGTATGTAACTGCATTTCAGGGGACAAAACAAGATGCTTGTTTTTCTTCTGCCATCTCTTTGAAAACTTACTGGCCACAAAATTACTAATTACTAACACCAATACATATCTACAGTATAATGATACGTGTAATACATTGTGCTCTTACAAATGTGGTAATAGAAATTAACTGCAGTTCAAATGTAATGTAGTCGTATCTGCAAATTATGATAAACACTAAAACATATTGTCAAATTAATACATCTATTTCAGTATCAGTTGAAAATATAGGTTGATAAAGATGGCCGTGTATGTTCCTTTGCTTGTTACCACGGTACTGTATATCACACAACATGCAGCAGCTTCAATGTAGAATATTCCTGACAATATCCTCAAAGATGATTTCAGACTGAATGGGAACATTCTGTAACGGTACACAAACTAAAACAGTATCTGGCACCAAACTGTGATGTGTCTGACAGGAAAGGGGGTAAATGATGGACAGATTGTGGGAGGACTGCGGAGAACATGTAGGAGAGGTGGAGGCGTCTACTCTGACACGTAGTCAGACAATCAGCAGCTTTGCTGTCTCCATTCTTCTTTGTTTCTATCTGCCAGTCTGCTGCCTTCCCTCTTGGGCTTTATTTTATACTTAAAAACATTAGGCCTCCTTCAAGGAACAGTTCATGAGAAGTTCAGATTTCTTATATTTTCCCCAAATTCTGGATAGCCGCAATTCCCCTGGTCTCGTCGCTGCACCTTTTATACCTGTCTTAGACTATGGTGATCTTTTTTCTGTGCATATCTTGGAACTGTTTTTCCATCAAATTGATACTGCCTAGCATGTATCCTTGATGTTTATAATGAATTGTAAAGCTCTTTTTCTCCATTGTGAGTTGTACTCTTGGGTAGGCTGGCTGGCGACGGCATCACACAATTCACTCAATGGGACGTCTTTATTTATTAGGGAATTCTTGGTCTGCTTCCCCAATAGCTTTGTGTTTAACAGAGAAGTACCTGGCAGTAAACTCTCTGTTCCAATTGCCTGGACAGAAACTTGGAGAAAGGTTTTGGGGTACGCTGTACTTTGCCTGTAGTACAACAAAACCTTAAATGTTTTTGAATTGAAAATCATGGAGTTGTTGGCTTCAGCCTTTCTGTGTGGGATTTGCATGTTCTCACGAATGTGTGGGTTTTCTCCAGGTACGGTTTGCTCCCAAATTCGCCCAAAGTATGCAATGTAGGTATACTGGACACTCCGGATTGCCTTTAGGTATGCTCGGGAGTGTAAATGGTCGTTGTGTCGATGTGTGCCCTGCTATTGGCTGGCCACCAGTTCACGGTGTATGTCCCCTGCCTGCTGCCCAAAACAGCTGGGATAGATTCCACGACGTTCAAGCCCCAATTGAGGAAGAACAGCCAAGTAAATGGATGGATGGATGGATGGATGGATGGATGGATGGATGGATGGATGGATGGATGAATGGATGGATGGATGGATGGATGGATGGATGGATGGATGGATGGATAGAGGGATGGATGGATGAAAATCATGGAAGCAGCTTAATTAAAATGTTAATGTTTTAGTTGAATAATTTCATTTTTAGCCACAACTCAGATTTGGCTTTGTCCAAAATGTTGTGCTTTGTAAGTTTCGCTTTCTCTCTTTGTGCATTTGTAACTTTTTTTTTTTTTTTTTTTGCTGCTGCCAACCACTTTTTATACAGGTATCTCATGAGAAAGAGGTTATTTGTGTCAATGGTACCCACCTGGTTAAAAATGTCTGAAAACAAACGGGAAAAAAATTTCATAACTCAAGATGCAGCGTAGTGAAAAATGAAAATGGAATAACAATATAGCAGTGAGAGACTAATAATGATGGATTATGCTGTATATTGAGCATGTTTGGAAGAGCCACTTAGGCTCTCCATGGATAAACCCCACCACCATACTGTACACCATTAGTTGAAAATGGCCTTTTGACCGAGGCACTTCACCTTATTCGTGTGTGAACCCTTACATTTGATCAAGACTTGTTAATGTCAGGCTTACTTTTGTCATCAATCCATCCACAAACTATAATACTCCCTCATTTTCTGAGAGGAAAGTAGAGCCATTTGTCAGCACTGTCTCGGCCGTGTTTTCTCATTTGTCCACCACTGATTCGCCTCGGTGAGTCAACGGCAACCCGATTCTCTGCATTTTTTTTTTTTGCATTCAGTCTTTCTCAGGTGTTTGGGACTCGCTATGGGGCAGTGATTGAGTACTATGGAAGTTAACTACTTGAAAGTCACGTATAAAAGGAAGGGCTTTCCCCACTTGTGTGTTGATTGATAAATGGTAGTCAGGCCCCCTCTGACTGTGAGCCTCTCTCCCCTGCTGCGGTAAGTGCTTTCACAGTGAGCAGAGGCACACGACTAAATCCCTCCACTGTTCTGTCCTGCCCTGCCTTTTTTGCTTCTGTGTTTCATTCCTCTCACTCCCAACAGTGTCACTTCTGTCTACAAATATACACCTGATATGTAGTGACTGAAATTGTCCTGTTCAAGACGAACACATTAGTATGATGGATTATTAGAAAACAGTTTTGACCACATGCTGTACTGTAATTCCAAGGTACTTTAAGTCACAATAAATTAACATCAATTGCATGTTCACAGCTGGAATACTTTGAGAACTGTGCAATATTTTATATGATATAAAGAAGCATTTGAATTTGGTACAGTGAATATATTTTGGAAGCAGTACTGTATTTAAAAATGGGCTTAGGTCATATAATTTCTGTGACTAAATGTTTGCAATTCAAAATGTGCATGATCAGTGTTGCCAATTACCTTGAAAAAGAAACTTAGTTACTTTACAGAATACAGTACTTGCTTGAAAACGTGACTTAGTTACTTTAATGATTACAAAATCATCTTACTTTTGCATGCAATGCAAAGATGAGCACTCTATCTTACAAAATAGAAAAAACGGTTAACAAGCGCATCGTTCCAAGATCCTGTCAGCTGCGATTCACATAGTGCTTGATAAAGGACTGAGCGTCCTTTACAGCCTTCCTCGTGCTTAGCAACAAATGTAGCACTACGCAGCAATTCTTATTTTTACAAGCAATGCGAAGATGAGCACTGCATCTTACAAGCTGAAGTGACCAGTGTCCATGCTTGCGCCAAATCGCTTGCTCATCGCTTCACTGACATCGTGGAACATTCGCGTTAGCATTAGCGTTCAGCTTTGTCATGACTCTACTCACCGCGGGTAAACTTGCTTTGAAAATATTCCCAATGGGCAGGGGTTGCTATATTCACCTTGGGTCTCTGTTGGAGCATAAAAATCATAAAAAAAAAAAAAAAAAATCTGTTATATTTCGTTTTAAATTAACTTTATTTAAAGCTCAGCTGTTAGCTGTATTTGACATGATGGCATGGCTTCTTCTACATTAGTTTTTTTGTTTTTTGTTTGTTTTTTTAAACAAACAATATTTCGTTGGTGAGACCCAGTGTCCAGAATGAGTCACGACAGCACCAGTTTATTCGGTTCCAAGTCTGCAGTTGTACAACCACAGATTTCGATTGGGGCATTTTACGTCCTCTGGGTATTTGTTTTGCCTTAGATTTAACTGTTTATTTATTTTATGTTATAAAATATTATACAATTATATTATTATTATTAATTACAATTATTATGTATAATTTTGTTATAAATGTTATAAAATATACACAATATATAACATTCAAAGAGTCTCTTATTCTATTTGGTATAGTTATTTTGTACAGTTATTTCTGCAGACACTTTAGTGAGTACTGTGTTCAAATTAGGAATTTTTAGTAACACATTAGATTTGTTACCAACATGATGGATTATATGATTATTATTATGCCATTAGGTTGCTAACAGTTGGTACAATAGAACTGAGGCTCAGGCAGCAATAGACTCTATTCTAAATCCCCATTTCTGACAGTCAAGGTGCACTTAAAGCTTTCTCACTGCAGGCTTCACCCCAACCATTTTCCTCCAGATAATACTTTTTTTCCATCTTAAGCTGTGATGTTATATAGAGCTGCTTGCAGCAGAGAGCACCTTGAGTAAGTGATTCATCACCTGTTTGGAAGAGAAGACAGCAAAATCACCAGAATACTCACATGAGACGTTAAGTGAGCATTTGGTGTAGCGAGTTATTTACGAATGATTAAGGTGATTAATTGCTCGGTGTCAAGTAAAAACACGTGACAGTTCAACTTGTCTTACAGAGCAAATATTTTGAAGTATGTGCAAGGTTTAGTTCAAGAATGCAGTGTGTGCCCTTTACTTCTGTTATTTTTGAAAGCAAGGAGAGAGAATGGGATCTGACAAGGTTGTCTGTCAAAATTTCAGAAGCAAACAGGATGAAGGTGACACGCTTTACATGATCTCATACCACCCTGGAAGAATGAAGTACATATACGCCTCAATATTTTTTTCTATACACAGTAAAAGGCATAACTCTATCCTCAGTTGAAAAATACACCACTTTGGACAAACTTTTTCAAAAGATAAACATTAAAATATGTTACTGACCACCCAGCATTTCTGTGTTTTTTTTTTCACTCTTAAGTTTGTACACTCGCCAGAAATTGTCTGCGAGGACAATCTTGCTTGACTAAAAAGTCAAATAAAATAGGGTGCTTAACTTGGCAAGATGAATCAGTTACATTTTGAACTGATCTCAAGAGTTCCACAGCTATCACTCTATCTCCAATTACCCACACTTTCTTTGAATGGATTTGACTCCTGTTCAGCACTTGTCTGTCTGAGCCAACTGTTATTCTTAGAGATCTGAGAACTTGACATCAAAACACAACCTTACATGTCATTAAACTATCCACTTCTACGACGACACTTTTTTTTTCTTTAATACAAACTTTTCCTGCACATAATAGTCACTTGGTGTTGCGTGCCGATGAAATCCATTCACCATTCAAGGACGTACAATCAGGAACCAAAATAACACATGGAGGGATTTGATTACCAGGAATCTAAATGTGGCCAAGAGACTTGTTTGAGTTTCTATGTGTAAATGTTTCAATAGAACACAAAGAAAACCAAGCTGGCCAAATAAAAGAGTTCTGATGAAATAGTTTGTCTTTCAAAACTGTGTTTTTATGGATGTTATTTTTGCCACACGGTGCCAATAAAGTTCACTTTAGAGTTTGTGGCATTAAGCATATAGTCATTATATAATAAAGATGGGGATAGAAATGATTGAATTGTGCCGAGGCTGCCTGTGCAGACTTAATTACAGTGAAAACTTTCCAAAGCTATAAAAGGAGGTGTTGACATTTTGAACCTTTGTTAGAAGGTCACTAACAGAATCTGAGAAAAGAGATCAGTTGGCTGCATCTGCCTCATCTTGTCACTACTTCCCGCATTTACACAGAACTCATTTCTCTACTTGCAGGCATGTTGAAGAAGAGCATCAACTCATTCTGCTCAGTTAATCTATGCAGAAAAAATATTGATTAGAGACAAATGCACACAAAAGTTTTGTTAAGGAAGAGTACAAACAGAACTCTGCTTTCAATAGACATTTTCTAAGGCTGTTGGAACACATCATGCAGTTTTAATTTGCCAGCATTGTGCAGCCATAATGGTTAAGACTCAAATGCATTTGCTAGTATGGTTGAAAAGGCAGTTTTAATGAATTCTATTAACCTTGCTGCTTTCACCTTATTTGGTTGCATTGATTATTGGTAATAAATTGAGCTGTGCTTTATTTGCCTGAAGAACATCACTACTCTAATAGTTGTCGAAAACCTTGATGCTGGAGACTTTGAAGACGCTCTTGAAGATTGCTTGAATCAAAATATATTAATCATTTAGTGGCCAATAATTCTAAGAGGACCGATTTCCATCATCTAGATCAGCAGTTCTCAAATGGGCGTACCCCCACGGGTACGTCAAGGCAAAATTGGGGGAATGTGAGATTTTAAGAGAGTGTCTCTATGTATCAACAAATTTTATTTAATGCTTTTTGATGCCATGTACAGTACATTTTTCTTTTCTAATTAAGACCGAATATTTTAGAAAATGAAGCATCGTATGATTTTATCTTTTTTTATCTTTTTTACATGTATGTTCATTGTTATTTGTAATGCAACTTTCCAGCAAATGATGTTACATGACCTGATTTTGTGGGGTGGTTGAATAATACATACATAAGGGATACCACTACAAATGTTGTTCCAAAAGTTTATTAAATCAGACCAAGATGGCACAGCACTCTGATTTTTGTTGTTTTGTTTTGGGGGTTTTTTCATCCCAAAATGCTTAGCTCTGGTTAAGAGGTACTTGGCTAAAAAAATCTAATATATATTTCACCGGGGCTACATCATAGAAAAAAGATAGAGAGTCACTGCTCTACACCATTGTGTTAAAGAAAGCTGGATTTCATTTGACTTTGGGTGATCGGCATTCTTTTAGGAAGAAGAAAACCAGGCCAAAGAGCACAGTGTACAGACAGAGGGGTCAAAGTTCAACTCTTAGCGCTCTTTTTATCCTGTTCTGCTTAATAAGGTGGAAAAAGACCTACCAAAGCAACTTGAAGCAGGACTACATCAGTCCACAGCACTTTGTGTGCAAGAAACCTGTGGTCACTTGGTCTATAAAAACACGTTCAAAAGACCTACCTATGATTTATTCTCAATTTGTCGGCTACTAGTTCTTTCCAAAAACATCATACTGCATCAAGGAAATATTTAAAGCTCACAGCAACTCTAGAAAATGGATGGATGGATGGATGGATAAGAACCAGGTTTGCTGTGATCACCAAATAAGTCAACATGTAAATGCTGTAAATCATTTTTATAATTCATCAAATATTTCTCAAGGGTGACAGGCCTAAACATCAAGCATTTCATTGTTTGGTAGAACAACGATGAATGTAATGTACCATCAGTGAAATGTTTCAAACTGTTGTGCTGGACTTCAAGGACTGAGGTCAGCCTCTTCAACTTTTAACACAATTTCCATAGGCACAGTGAGCACTTGTGAGAAAAAGAGCACTCTTGTGGTCTGCTTAGGTTTCTAATATTGCAGTGGTAGTTTTTTCAGTGGCCAAGCGGCATCATGCAATGGTAACTGGATCACAACACAGCTGCAACCACGGGGTACCTTGGTAGTCCCATAGGCTGCTGGAATGATGACAGGGCAGCTCCACACATATGCAAGCACACAGATGCTTCATACACACTCACAATACGGCGAATGTGGAAAAAAGTAAATATTACAGGATGGAGCTAAGTGGAGCGGTGGGGAATCGAACCCTCCCTTGACTGTTTCAATGATGTTTTTAAAGCTGTGAATTTTTAACTGCACCCACAGCAGGCTCTGTTAGACATAGGGCTGTCTTTTTAAATGAGAGTCCGTGTGTTTGTTATTTTTTCAAATGAAGGGTGGTAGTGGTCAGCCAGGAACCCAAATACAGAAAATTAGTTTCAGAGGGGGAGACCTGGCTAGGTGCTTTTTCTCCATTAGAAGCACGTTGCTCTTATTAGCTCTAGTGGCCCTAGCTGTCAATTTATCATGTTACTTCAAACTAACCACAACTTGAAATTTACAGTTAAAAGGCTCAAACCCTCCATGTTTTTTGTGCAATTATTAAACAAAAATGATGCGTCTGTCTTCAAGTCAAGTCTATGTCATTGTTTGGCACTCCCAAGGGTAATGGAATATCCTTTTGCTCTTAAATATATAAAATAGTTTATTAATATAGTTGATCACTGTCATGCAAATGATACATTTTCTGCGTGTATTGCATGCATATATGTCTCGACTGTCACTGTCAACTTTGGACATATCTGCACTTTGAATAAATTGCACAATCTGTGGAGGTAGTGTTTTTTTGACTAAAGCTTTGTATTTTGGACTGCAAAGCTTTCACGTAACACTGAAAAACATTCAGTTTCTGTTGATTTTTGTGGCTCTAATGAACAAAAGTTGTTGAATTTTGCCTGAAGGAAGACTATATTTCCCATAAGTACTAGCGCATAGCTTCATTAAATCCTGAACTCCCAGTTGCCTGCAATGGGACTGAATACCATTTCTGTTTCCAGTGGCTGAATAGCGATGAATAGCAGAGAGGTAATTAACCTATAGTGTTGAAACTATGTCAAACTTTCGAGTTTGGTGAGTTGAGATCATGTCAGTATCAACTGTGAACTACCAAGCTGATTGTCATATTGGGCTACTGAACAAATTTCAGAAAGCTAATAAAAAAATAAAATCGGCATTTTAATTTTGATTTTGCATGCAAAGCTACTTACTAGTTCATGGTATATGGTTGTTTTTGCAGCTTCTGCCATGACAGCAGTAATCATAGGAAGATTACATTAGTAGGTATATGTTTCATCAGAATAGTTATAAAAAAACATTCTATTTAAGTTGACAAGTTGCTTTAATACTAGTGAAGAAGCTCAAATTTGATATTTATCAGACAGTTTTGAAGTCACTTCAAAAGTCACAAAATTTTAAAAATTAAGTCACACTGTAGTGGATGCACAATTTACTTTTCTTGCCATCGTGAGAATGCCCGCATTGTAATTATATTTCTTTTTCATGGATTGAACAGCATTATGTTTATTCACGTTTATTTGAATAGCCCTGAATCACCACGGTCCCAAAGAGCTTCGCAGGTGGAAAGAGAAATCAGAGATAGCATCACACAGAGCATCACAAATACACGGCATCCCCTGAACAAAGCTTTTAAAAGAGGAAGGAAAAACTCAAAAACCCATTTGTGAAAAAGATGAAACCTTTAGAAGGGACAACTGGGAGGAGCCCCTTCCAGACTTCCAGGCTAGACCAAAATAAAACACACACACACACACACGCGCGCTCACACACACACATTGTGCCATATTAAGCAATAAGTGTCCAGTGCAAAGATGCCCTGATGTTAGGCGATCTTATTGGGTAAGATAGTCCTCACAATTTGGCTTCAGCGGATGTGGTCTAACTAAAAACTCGCACTGGTCGATTGGCGCAAGTCTACAGGGCAGCATTCAATTCATCTCTCACCCTTCCCAAAATTGGGGGAAGGGGGCAGAAAAGAAGACAACTGCAGTCAAACATAACAATTTGTAGTTACAAATGTTTTATTAGTCAGGATTTAAAGATTTCTACTGAGGTGGCTGTGCGAACTTGCATAAGTAGGGGAATCCAGAGAACTCGCACACCAATAGAAAAAGCCCAGCATCCAGCGAACTTTTTTGGCTTAACAAGTTTTGTGACAGAAGTTTTCAGGATAGAACATACGGTTATAATAAGTTGATGAGATAAGAAGTAGCTAAGCCATGTAAAATTTTAAAGGTATCGTGTTCCTTCAGGAAAACCCCCGCAGAAAGGGAAATCCGTGAAGCAGGATTGAAATCAAGTAATAATATTGATGAGGTGTTGGAATCCATGTCTAAAAGATGATCATTTGTCACTTTTACAAGGGCTGTCTCAATTGAGTGGTTGGCCCTAAATCCTGACTGGAGGAGTTCAAATTACGGGTAGCAGCCATTTAATCACTTGGTATGGATTTTTAAAGATTTGTCAATACAGTTAACAATTGCAGCAATAATCTTGTTGAGTTTTTGGGAGGTTCAGGGGAAGTATGTGCGGCTGAGAGTACATTATGAGGTTTAAGTTACAAAATTCAGACGTTTCCTCTTTAGTGGTATCTATGTGCCAAATCAGGATTCATAAGGACAAGGTCTCTAGTTGGGACAGATTCCACGGATAGTCCAGCTGGCTGCACAGCTAAATACACACAGCCGATTGGCGAAGAGGTAAGCAGACTTGGATGATTTAGTTCATTGACTAAAGTTCAGTGGCGCGGCACTTTGGAGTGACCGACGACAAAGACTCGTGACTCAAGCGAACCAAATCGCTTTAGCGACGGACTAGAGTAACCTGAGTTCAAAGAAATGAATTTACTACCAGCCTTTTCAAAACAACCGCAACGTCTTTTATGTAAAACATAAAATGAAAGCAATAAAATGTATTTTGAACATGTCTCATAGAAAATAAAAAAAAACAGTCTTCATTCATGAAAAAAATGTTTACAGTTAAAAAGCCTCATGTTTATCACGAAGAATACATGCGAACATGCATGCACACACACAAACACACACACAAATGCCTCTGTAGTGTAACTTTACACCAATGTCGCTCATTCAGGCTTGGCTAACAGATACCAAAAGGTATGCAGGCCTGTTGCACAGTTTGACACAGGAGAACCTAAAGTGCGTAACTAGCTGGCAGGCACATCAAACACTTTCTGCTGAACTTAGATACTCAATGTTGCAAATACTTTGTTGAAGTGATCAGAGGAAATACTGCCCGTAGTGTAATGATATCATCCATCAGCATGCCAACGACAGCTGTCTTCCAAAATGGGCTATGAATACTGTAACACTTTTTTTCAAGATATGAACAATATAGCTACAGACCAAGTGTTGTCAAAATATTCAATACCCATATAAGCTCAATATACAATGTGCTTTGATATATTCAAAGGAAAACAATCTCTATCCATCCATTTTCTTATCTTATTCAATCCTACAAACATCTGAACTTTGAAGAGTGTTTAGACAGAAAAATGCGAGGAGATATAAATGCCTGTTATATGTGGAATCATATTCAATAAACAACCAGGGGGAAAGTTGACCAAGGCGGGTCTGTTCATCACCTTCATCAGCATAGCAATGAAAACTAATGGCATGTTTAGCACCGTGGCTGCAGTCTTCTATTCAAGGAGGTGAAAATAATTTCAAATGTGTGGTTTTGTGTTACACATGTGACAGTAATTATCTACAATTAATTCTCTATAATCTACAGTACCCTAGATGTATCTAGGTACAATAATTCTAAATACTTGTCATACCATATTGGCATAGTTATTGAGTGAGCATGACACGAATAGGCTCTTTCTATTTCTAATATATTCTTTGCTAGTACTCGTTCATGACCAAGTTATAGTTAATGTAAATACATTATATGAAGCTTGGCAACAGAGTGATGCCAAAACAAAGCTTTTCCATCCTGGTCAGAGTGAAATCAATCCAAGTGAAGTGGAAATTAGTCCTTCGGCTACAGATAGAGAGCTGGGAAACGAGATGGTTTGAGTGTGAGAGTGTGGAGTTTCTGATCCAAAAACATGCTTCAACTTGATGAAAGTGCTTTGTCAGCACCACTGCCTTCACTCACCAAAGGACTCAGGTCCGTTCATCTCTTCCCCTTGGCCCACAAAAGAAAATATTATTACACAGATGAGTGCAGATGGAACTATTTCCAAAGAATGCAAAGCAATGAAGCTAATCTTTCTGTCCCTGGCACAGTTCTATCAAGAATGAATGAACGTGCTGTGCGTTTTAGTGAAGCGAAAATCTCTAATAAGATGCAGCGTATCCTCTCTCAGAACACATAGCAATGATACACTGGGGATGAATGAGCCTTGCCACTTGCTTTGCGGGAGGAAAAATTGATTTATATCCTGTGTTTCTTTGCACAAAAGTCATTATTGTCCCTTTGTGATGGATGCTTGTCTTTTAATCTTAGAAGATGAAAATGTGCGCTTTCACAGAAAAAAAGGTATGCTACTTTTCTGGATAAGTCTCTATTGATAGTATAAAATTCAGAGCGATTTCAAGTCTTCAAGTGCTTTCAGTCGTGGTCACATCTTTCTTCGTACACAGTCAGCCCTCATTTCATCTGTGAGGAGATAGAAAAGCATTCCGATGCAGATGGTAGATAGAAGCAAACAAAGAGAGCGCTATCGCCTGTGTTGACGCCACGAGGTCCAGAGTTGTTAGTCGTATCGGACCTCCATCTCAGCCAGATGACAGAGTAGCATAGAAAAAAAAAAAAAAAAAAACGTGCATAGAAAAAACTAAAAGCGGATATAGATCAAATCCATTTTTAAACAAACTACCTGTGTCACATTCAGCATACAAAACAAATGTTTCCTTGGCAACACTGACACTGTCTTTACCATCTGCTTTTAGGCAAATTTCCCATCTTGCTTCAGCAGTGTAGCTGCGTGGTTGATATGAGTCACAAAGATTGTACGAATTTAGAACTGGTATCGCATGATATATATAGTAAAAATGAAGTCAATATGAAATTGACTTTCATTATAGTTATTACAATTCATATAGTTTATTCTAGTTATGATAATAATGTCAGGTTATATTAGGCCAGCAGAGAAGGCCTTTCTGGTCCTGATCAATCAATAAAAGACCTGCACAATATTTGGCTCAATTTGACCAATATATATATATATATATATATATATATATATATATATATATATATATATATATATATATATATATATATATATATATATATATATATATATATATATATATATATAAAATATATATATATATATATATATATATATATATATATATATATATATATATATATATATATATATATATATATATATATATATATATATATATATATATATATGTAAAATGGTTGCGCTTTTTATTGCCATAGTACATATAAACAGCAGAAAGGACTACACCATTGCTTTTCAAGATTATTGCCTATAAGAAGTGTGTAAGGCTACCTAAACTTGCATTCTTTTGAAAATGAACAAAATGAAAATAACAATATACAGTAAATCATCTTTCAAGAACCGTTTATTATTTTTTACAGCATTTATATGGTTTACAGCTTAGTCTAAAGCAGAAAAAAAACAACAACAAGTGCATCAAAGTGTAGAAGTACTGGACTAGGCCAAGTCACATGTAAACAGTTGACTAGCAATATTCCAATAAGAATGACAAACTACAACATAATTTCTCCTGCCACATCTCTTACTGCTTTCCCTAAAGAAGCAAATACGCCGCAAGATCTCTTTGATGCACTGTAGACACACTGCGTAGTTGTCTGCCCCATGAAAAGTTCAAAGTTAGTCATTTGGGCTTGAAATATAGAAATACTTCATTTCTGTTTAACTCTTGTGTAGACTTTGCGATAAATAATTCTTAGCTTTTCTGCAAACAACCTTTTGGTTCACGATATACATTACAGACTACCTGTATTTGTGTGCTATAGTTCATTGCTTTTAAATATTAGAGATTTATACTTGGAGAAAATAATTTTCTTATTTTCTTATTTCATTGTAAGAAGTATTTAATTTTCATTTGCACATCATTAAAATGTGGTAAATGTCCACGTCAACTTTTTTAAAATAACCTCACATTTTTGTATTTGTGTGCAGTTATGTGCAACTAATGTACATGTTGAAGGAAGTCAATGTGTTTTATGGTTAATAATTTTTTTACAGCCAAATTTAGACCAAGCAGCTTTATTGAAATGTTTTATTCACTTGTGAAGACATGGTGGAGGAAACAGTCAGAAGCCCAAACACTCAACTTTTTGTTCAACTTTGTTTGGTGGATTAGTACTTATAGTACAGTACAGTGCAGTGCAGTACAGTCCAGTACAGCACAGTACAGTAAATTACCTTGAAGGGTTTTAAATAATTGATTGATTGATGAAACCAAACAGCATCACTGAGTGTATGTTTATTATATTTCCAACACTATTTACAATACAACAAAACAGAAAATATATATATGAAAAATATTTTTTGAATTTATAATGTTATTCTCCATATTCTGTTCTTTTCGTGTCATATTATATCCATTTGGTTATGCTCCTTCTAATGTTATAGTTTTAAGTTGGAGTTTTCAGCCAATCACAATTCATCTAACTTGTGTCGCCAGGCTGTATGTGATCTGCCTGCTCCCTGAGGTGCATTCACTTCAAAAGTTGCAGGCTTTTGTGCAAGCGCAGATGAATGTGTGAGCCGCCCATATAAATTAATAGACAGCTGCAATAGCCAATCAAGTCATAAGATCACCATCTAGAGGCCTCACGTTGAACGTGATCTTAGTGATTGCTAACTGCAGGGAGGCGGGGCAATGCTCAACAACCAAGCTATGTTGGCTTTCGCTGATAGTATCAAAGGCGTAGCGTAGCTATTAGCTTAGCTAGCAGGGGCGCTAAACCTGTCAAATAGTTCTGCTGGGAATGCCTTTTCTTTGCGAAGGATCGATTTGGTGTTTGGAGCTACACTGGATTTGAAAACTTCAATTGTTTGACCAAGGCAGCAATGAGACAACAAAGCACGAATGGGCACGCGCTACGGTGCTTTTAAAAATGTCTTGGGACACCAGAGTGGATACACTGTACATCTCAGTACAAAAAGGAAGAGAGCATGAAGAGGTGTAGAAAAATCGTGAGATACTGAAAAGACTGATGGACTGTGACTACCGTTTGTTTTGGTGAGTGCAAGCCTTTTCATTTAGTGTTTCATTTTTAATATGTTTGTGTTGTTTTAATTTATTCATATTCAATTAATAGCAAAGAAATGAAATGATGTTTATCTTATATTAAACTGTGATTTGTAATTTGGACTTCATAATATTTTGTGGATATTTATTTTAAATTATTTTATTTTTTTTAAGTTTTGACAATATCACGTATAACGACAAGTTTTAATGGCTGATGCGGGTTTATTTATGTTTAAAGTTCTGGAAACACTGACACATATATATATATATATATATATATATATATATATATATATATATATATATATATATATATATATATATATATATATATATATATTAAAATCTATACTTTTGGTCTATTCATACATTCTAATGTTAGTTTTACAAATATTTGACCAATCTGAAGTGTTGAAAATTGTTCTCCAAAATGTTAATGGTTGAACAAACATCATTTTTGGGGTTTCCTGAAACGTGACTGTTTTGGAGGTACAAGGCTTCATCCCAACACCCGCGATACTTATTGCAGATATCTGTAATGCAATTTTTAGTGAGCAGGTTTACATATGATGTACTCTTTTTTTTTTTTTTTATGAGACTGTGGGTTTTGGGAAAAGTAAAACACTTTACATTTCTGAACAGCTGTTTCAGATATGAATGTATTTTTTGCTGTTAAGCCTCGGTGGAGGTCTGCACCCTGCTTAGTGTGTAAATAGAAACCGGCTCCTGTCAGTGTAACATAACTAATTATTTCTGCACGTATAGTTCATATGTCAATGTGATCCCCGCACATAAACAAAGCCAAGTACTTTCCGTTGGCTCATCAGGCCCTTAGCAGAGCCTCCACTGAGAAAGGTAGTGGCTTCACAGCTGGAGTCCTGCCTGAGCTGCCAGGAAGGCTCTTGACAGCGTCTTCGCGAGGATGCGCCAGGGCGGCAGCAGTGTCGGCACACCGACCGCTAGCTGTCAGCGGCAACGGATCAAAGGTCCTGCTGGGTGCTCTGACATTTGGCAAGTCCAGGATCCCCTGATCTGATACAAAAATAGAGCGTGTGACATTTGAGTCTTGAATTTCTCTTGGTTTTGAGTGAGCTTTGATGAGGTCCCGACCCCACAAAGTGCTACCGTGGTGTTTGAGGGTTTGTCGTGGAGGCAAAGTTGTCAATTCGGATGTATCTTTTATCTCACAGCCTTTCCAGCCATTCTCAGCTTCATCCTCCTTATCTCTATTTTGTCCTGAGCTTTTACACAACCGAAAGTCACCGTAGTCACTTTTTATACATGATATGCTCTTAAAATGGAAGCAGCGATAGAAATGGAAGTCACAGTCTTGCACGGGCTGAAATCTGTTGCACACAGACGCAAAGCTGGATGTCCCTGCAGATGAAGAGTCTTTGTTGAATGACTTCAAGCTAGGTGTGTTGGCTAGAGGCACTGGATGAATAGCAGGGAGGAAGGTCGTGTAGGAAAAGGAAAGGTCATTGTGGAACGCTCGCTGTCTGAGCTCCCGCTCCAGCATCACCTTCTCCAGCTCCTTGTCAGCAAACGTCCGTCTCTTCCTCATGCGGGTACTCATTGTGGGGCTTGGGAAGTGTGTATGGTCACACTGTGTCTGCTTGAAACAACAGGAATTGTTGACCTCCTGTGGTGTCAGCCCTGCAGTTTCCACAGACACATGTAAATGTTATATTTGTATTCATTTAAGTCAGTTGGAAAGATGTAAATCATTACTAGAAATTGCACATTTATCTACTCTGTTTATTAAAGAGGTACCAAAAGTCAATTAGACTTTATGCCTGCGAATTTGACAAAATTAATGCGGGATAAAATTGAGGATAACTGCTGTTTACTTTTCCTGACTATTTCTAGTCACTATGGCAACAGCTAAATCATTCATTTAAACCAAATGACAAATGCAAGTGTTGGATTTGAATAAACTTCACCCTGCAGAAGGCTCTTGGTCTGCTGCATACTTGACTCTGCCATCCCTGTATGGCGCGGAAGCAAAGTTCTCTGTGAGTGATTGGCTTGGCACTTGATTTCTCGTTTACCCTGAAAGACATGACACAATGAGTTAGACAACTGGACATAGAAAAATATTGAGATAATCTATCACAGCTGAGAAGATTTAGTGCAACTAACTAGCTGGGCAAACTTTATATATCGCTGCCATCTGGGAAAATCCTCCCATGGGGAAAGTTAGCACTTTTCAGAAAAAACGAATAATGGCATGTTTGTTGAGCCAGACTGTCAATAATATAATTTCGTGAAAAAAGAAAAACCAAACAAACAAACAAAAAACACTAAACTGACCAAATTAGGACCTATAATTTCTAGCCAGGCCCTAGCAATATGTTGAAATTTCATATATTGTCAGATATGAGATCATTCTCCATTTTGTTTCTTGCATTCTTCATTTTGCCTCAACAAGGTGGCAAAGTTTATTGTGTCCCTTCCAAACAAGGGACAAGCAAGGATGTCTTGGGCTTACTAAAATAGCTTAATAGGAGTCAAAAGATACACACCCAAACAAATGTTCACTACAGTGGAAACAAATAAACAAGATGGATAAAACAAGTCTATTATAAATACATTTTGAATATTACTGTATTTTTTGTCTCATGCTTTATGATGAATTTGGCTTAACCTAAAGATTTTGCTTTGCTTAAAAGTTTGCTTTTCCTTTTTGTGGGTTCATTTCATCCTTTTCTCACTCGTGTGCACTTTTTGAGAGAATAAATCATTGCATTTCTATTTTATCGCCCCCTGTTGTATATGCACCCGCTTCCTGAAATGGAGCAACAATGCTTGTAACACATGTTCTCAAATAAAAATTCCAAATAAATGTCCATATGTTCCTTTGAGTATTCAATACAACTAATTACATGTAATTGATTTTTATGATTAATTCGTTTCTATCATAGTTATGTAATAAATGTGTTTAGTTATTAATAGAAGAGTGGAACGGTATCAATGATTATGATTAAAGTCGCAATCCTTGGATTAAGAGACATTCAACTTAATATCTGAGCCATACTGCACCAAAAGTTTGGACAAAGACAAAAAGTTATTGCATTAACCGTTCATAAACGTTTTTGTCAAGTATTATACAGTCTGGTGCATTGTAGGCTGTTAATATTTCAAACATGTTCCAACGTTAATACTGCTGACATTGTGTATAAACCTAATTCTGTAAATAACCAAATAATAATTGGCCTATTGTGGCTGGAGAAAACTGTGGGGAAAAAGTGAAAAGGTGAATATGTTATTCTTTTTCGACTAGTTGTGCCCCCACGAGTAGTCATTTTGTTGACTTTTCCCCCTGTGAAGGGCTCCCTGCCTCAGATTTGCCATGCTCGTCCCCTCACCTCAGCAGCCTGTTGCCTCCTCAGTGCGACTTGAGCAGCCATGACGCGCTGTCGCTGCACCACCAGCAGGCAGCAGGCACAGCCGCAGTCCCTCCAGCGGCACAGGCGTTTGTGACCTTTCAAGCACGAAACAACGCCGTGATTCCGGCAGCGCGCGCATTTGGGACTTCGGGTCATCTTGAACGGCTTCTCCTGCTCCAACGATTTATTCACTCCGCCGTTCCCGAAGGTCCGCCCCTGCCCGTCGTTCGCACTCAAGCATCCATCGGGACTTGTCAACATAACGAACTCCTCATATTTTGCAACATCAAGTTTTTCTTTTGTTTCCAGGTGCCGGCTCCCTTCCAACTGAGTGGACATTTGTGACAAGTATTGCGCAACCAGACCTCATTTATATGCCGAATTATTCCTACAACGCCAGATACCACTCACTTATACAAAAAAGGAAGAAAAGACAAAAAAAAAGGATTCCTAACGATTTATAATTACATTCTAAAAAAAATCAATATAAAACCTATTGTGCGTCTAATATCGTTATTCTAGGCACGCACCGCGTCTCCACCGTACGAAATCTAAATTGTCTGCGTGCAGCTAAACATAATAACTGTTGGAGAAAAAAAGTTTAAACTAAAAAAAAAAAAAAAATTCCCTTAACTCGGTTGACACATATACATGGTTCTTCCATACGAACTCATACTAAAGCCCAAGCACTGAGGTGTCTGATTGTCTGATACAGCCTGCAACTGTAACCGCTGTTTTAAGGTGGAAACTTTGCAGCTTACCGCCAGACGTCTGAAATGTGAAGCCCCTCTCAGCTGCTATCTGACGCGCATTCTAAAACAAGAGCCACAAATACTTCCAAGTCCTTGCGCAGCAACAAACATTTGGGGGAGCCCACCTTGTAGAAAGTCACTTTCCCTATTTAAGCTCCTTACCTGCCCTGCCCTAAAGTACTCTGCCCACCCAGGAAGTTAGCTCAACTTGCAGAGTTTGACGATAAGACACATCTTGGTGTTAAAAAAAGACTTCATATCAAAATAAAAGTTCAATAACGTTCATGTTTATAGCATCAGTCATACAAACTCATCTATACTGTACTGTCCATAGTTAACTTATGAATGCACATAATGTAGATCTTTCTGGCTTTTTATTATTTCTCCCTATTGTTTGGATGTCACTGTTGTCTTGCTTGGATGGATGGATGGATGGATGGACGGACGGACGGACGGATGGAAGGATAGATAGATAGATAGATAGATAGATAGATAGATAGATAGATAGATAGATAGATAGATAGATAGATAGATAGATAGATAGATAGATAGATAAGTACCATCTGTATTACCGCATCAAGTTTATTTACTGTACACTCAACTCATATTTCTTTACATCCTCTAAATATATTCTTGATAGACGAAGTTAGGACCGTGCGCATTACTGCATCAAATTTGTTTAAGATATAGATTTCTTCAGATCCAATAAATGCATTCTTTATAAGAATGGTTAGTTTAACATGCAGAAGAACTGTAACATGCGATCACAGACGGAGCATGTGAAAAGTGCGCTACCTACTGAGTGCTACGTGTAACTACATTCAGGGTAATTTCACGACTCAATGATCATTCAGAAAAATAGAAAAATTCCAACAAACTTCATAAATTCCAGTAATAAACAAAGTTTGTAACACAAGCACTTAAGTGCTTGTCATTAAAAACAGGTCCTCTTAGTAGATGCTTTAAACGATTTTGCGAGTTTCCATTCTTTTTTATTTTTGATGCTCTTAATTTTGCTATGCCCCCCTCCACACACACACACACACACACACGCACACACACACACACGCACACACACACACACGCACATACACACACACACACACACACACACACACACACACACACAAATACAGTATTATACTGCACATTTATTTTTATAAAAGTCAACTTATTATTTTTTAGGTTGTTTTGTGCAAATCAAACCAGAAAGTTGGATCAAATCGACCCTAATCTTGGTTCGATCTTTTTATTTTTACCCGTAATGATGTTCTTTTTAACCAACTTTATTGAGAATATAAATACTGTAAATATAATAAATGTACAGTAAAACTTCCAGTTAATGATTAAGGATTACATCTAGAAGAAGACAGGAAGGAACATACAGAATTGTTCCTACCAGCAGAATTAAAGACTATTGCATATGCTAACCAGTATGAAGTTAGAGCACGTAAGGGTAAAAAACTACAGTGCCCAATCTCTTCTGAGAACTTCTTGCAATGCTTGTCAAGATGCGTGAAGAACAGCTTTTAAAAAAACTGAACCAAACAAATAGAGTTGACCTTTTGCTGTGACAATTCCGGTCCCATGCTCGTGCCTTCCTCTCTCCTCTTCCGACTATGACCTGAGGTTGTGCCACTCAACAAACATATATGCTGCAAAGATGGAGTTTGACAGCATACCCCTCACCCCCGGTCCGTCTGCCTCTCCATCCATGCAAAGCACTCTCAATTATTTTTCAGTGTATCTCAAACTAAACAACAAAGACAGATAACCTGAAAGCTACCCTCAAGGGTGGCTACTCCAACTTTCTGCATTATGCTGACGTTTAGAAGAAGTAAACACAGGAGCTTGAGCTTGACTGGCTTTATTCAAACAAAATCCTGAGCTGAATTTTAAGGTTCTTCAAAGGAATGAGTAAAAACATTGGGCTGTGTTTCACAACGCCCTTGCACAAAGCTTTTAGCAGCTTGATCCACCACTTCTAAAGAGTAAAGAGAACACCTGAGGAGTTATCAGCACAAGGCAGATGCCAATAAGCTGACAGCTTGAGCAAGAGAGGTTTAACCTGTGCCGGCAAGAGTTGTGGGCTTTCAAGCTTGGTTAAGTCATGAATGTACAAACGCTACCAAAATAAATGTACCTTTAACCGCATCATATAAGACAGAGTGTGGCTGTTATTGTGATGTTCTCGCATGCTGTGCAAATAATGCAGGCGTTGGAGGCATTTTTTAGGGGATCAAACATCTATTTGGCCATTCTCAGCAGTAAGTATAATGTTTATTTTTATAATTAATTGAATGAAAATGATTTTTCACGTATTAATTTTACAGTTTTGCTTCATAAATCAGTTGTTGCATTTTTTGACCCCTCTAGTTGCTGGTTTAAAGAAAGCTTTTAAAAGCTGGCACGTCAGTATGCTTTCACCCCGATGTTGAACAGATAGTGCCATCTAGAGGAGTCAAAAAATACAATAACGTACATGAAGCATATAGAAGCGTCTTTCCCCCGACACTTGGTCAAGGCTCAGGAAATGAAAATCTTCTGTTTGCAAAACACCATGACCAAAACCTTCTGACAATGCATTAAACATTAATAACTTCAAATGTATAAATGATATGAGCTTCTAATCAAGATCTAAAGGCTGTAATAGATGAAGAAGAATGAGGAACATAATGAAATTAATTTGATATTTTACTTAATTACAATAAATGTTACAAGTAGTCTCATGTTTAAAATACCTAATTAAATGAGTAGGCATTGGTCTTTCATTCTCGTCATTGGTATGTCGATGAATCCAAACCTCCCTCTGCTATATATAAATATTAAAACATTTACTAGAAAAAATGGCGCACATTTCTGAGTGCAATTAGTCCCCTTTACAAGTGTTAAAAAAATCATAATAACATAATAATATCAATCATTTACAGACCCGCGCAGGATGCTGCTTGTGACATCATGGTCATATTCCCAAAGCCGATTGGCTGCCATGAAGCTCAAGTTCCTCATGCCCAACAGGATGAGGGAAATTAAAAAAAAAGAAAGAGAGAGTGGGATTTCAACCTACCAAAAATAAGGGTTGCACACAAAATGATTTATATGTAGATTTTAATGTATTTATCTTCAGGGGGAATATTGATTCAGACAGTGCAGCTTTCTTTATTGTCTCACACAACTTTTAATACAATAACGTGCTTGCTGATTGAAAATTCAAAGCCACGCTTTCCTCATTTTAATAAATCAGATAACATGACTGCAATAGCAGCAAAAACAAAACAAAAGTTTCCAAATACACCGGTAGTGGTCTTTCTACTATCCATATCAGATGACCCCCCCCCCCCCCCCCCCCCCACACACACACACACACACACACACACACACACACACATTCACTGCATACACACACATTCATACACTGCATTGTTATTGCTTCTTTGTTTTTTAGGTTGTCCCAAGACATGGAGCGAAAGGCTTTATGAATGAAATGCAATATCCTTTTAGACACATTGCAAAACACTCAGTTGGGGCATTGTTACCATAATTTTATGCATTCTGGTGGAGCTTCTAAACAGTGATTGATATGAAACAAAAAAATATTCAATAGGTTCCAAGCAAAATGTACTTTTCATTCCCATATGCAGGCTTCAGATACACAACTAGTCAAAAACACCTGCTCATTCACTAGCATGATATTTGATAGTCCAGTATTTTATGGATCTATATATTGTAATACTGTAAAATAAAATATACTGTAACTGTATATTATTTTACAGGGTGTCTAGTCAGACTCATGATGCTTGCTATTGCATAATGAAGCTACTTTTAATTAATTAGCTCATTTTAATTGTCCTGCGTGTTTAATAACCCTCTCTCTCAAACACACCTGATTTAAATTATTAGGATTGTTGAGTTAAAACTGAATAGTTGGAGGTCAAATGGTGCCACCACCACAAAACTACATCTCCCAGAATTCTCCAGCAAATAGGCTGCCGGTTGCTCATTATGGCACCTGAGTAAGAATGTTGGCTCTGTCTGCAGTCAAACAAAGAACAGAGCAAACAGCACGCACGCTTCACTTAGGAGTTTTACTCTGAAGACACCAATGGTTGGTGAATGTTCTTTTTTTTAATGTTCATTGCAATGCTTAATTTAAAGTTTGTACCTGCGCTGCTTCTTTTGTTTAACTAGAGTTATACTGTTTCCAACCCAACCATTGAATTCATTTTGTGTTTGGTAGGTTTTAATGTTAAATAAACTAAGAGGAAAAAGCTGATTGAGGCAATTCATTTAGGCAATTGAAGGCCTCTGCTTTCTGTGCTTTGAAGGTTATCAACCTGATAAAGATTCACATACAGATCAACATTAAGCCAACAAATCCTTAAATTGAAAAATAAAAGTTGGTCAAAGTGGATTCAAGAGTTGTCCCTGTGTGTCCTTTTGAAGTGAAACTTCAGTGGAACTTGACAAGGATCATTTTCAAAATCCTGCAGCGCTTGCTAATGAGCAAATCATTTGAATCAGTTGTGTTGGGAAGAGACAACCGGACACTGTTTTATTTGAAATTTTAATTTCATAATTTTACACTTTCAAAAGTAATCTAAAGTATAATTAAGTGAGGTGAAATATTACGCTCAGCCTTGGTTTTTGCCAAGCAGCTGAACAAAGGCCCTTATATGGGCATGTTTTTCATGCAGATGTTAACAGCACCGTAGCTCTCTGGAAGACATGCGTTTGATCATGTGACACACACTGATGACAGGCAATTGCCGGGTTTTCCAGCACGTTCTGCACGGCCCCTCTTTCAGCTACCAAAGTGTAACATTGTCTTGTCTCTGCTCCCCGCTGACTCCATGTGACAGCTGAGAGGAATGTATGGAGAACACGCGCCAGGGTACATTATCGATGCACTCATGCGCCACTGTTTCTTCCATTAAATGTATTCATGATTCAAATTAGCTGTCTCTGCTCAACTGTCATTGTGTTTCCAAGATTCTGCAAAGAAGTTGGCCCCGATAAATGCCGTGATGGTGGGATGAAATGGAGTTTTATATAAAAGAAAAAAATGACAGACTTTTCTTTTGGAGGGGGCAGTCTTATCACCATCTACTGCAACTGCTGGAAAACTCATTAGCATACAGAAAAGTGCTTTTCCACTTTATTGGGTCCTAATTGTCACTTTCTCCAACTAAATAGCTTCCTCCCCCAAGATAATGATGCAATACCCTCCTACATCCGCAGACAGTCAAACAGAGAGAAAGATATTGGCAGAAATCACTAGCTGTTCATTTACATGTTATTCGCCGCCTTTCTCCTGCCAGCCAACGTACTCAGGTTGCAGTGCACGAGGAGAGAAGAAATAGAATGAATAAGACTGAACAGCATCGCAGGTCTTCACTTTGAAGCAGAATTCCTTGAACCTCAAAGAAAAAGAAGAATGCGTCTGATAGGCGTCAAGTTGAACTATAGCAGTACTCATGAAAACACTTTAATGTATTTTTTAAACTCAGTGGTCAAAAGAAGTACTTTTCCTCTCTTTCTGAATATCATCATTCTTTTGATTCTGCTTGGAACTTGGAACTATGTTGTTGGCAATGTACCTTCCCTTTTTAAATGTGTTGTTTAATGATTATATAGCCTGTCTGACAAATAACTTATGTGATAGTATTAATGTTTTTACTTTTTCATTTTGCTGTTGGTTTCGTTCAGTTTTCTCATGTATAGTCTCTCTTGAGTCAGGTTCGTTCATTAAGAGTGTTAGAAAGCCCACATTGTTTATATGTTTGTAGTTTCGTTCGATGTGCTGTTTGTGTAAGGTGTTGTAATTTCCCATGCTGTGAGCATTCCGTGAACGCAACACGAGTCTAACTTGCTCCTCGTCCGCGACACCGTTCAGTCCGTGACATAACTTGTTAAAGATTTCTACAATCCCACAAAACAAAAATTTGACATTTCACCATTTTTCTTATTCCACAGTTTTGTTTGGTTTTCTTTTTTTGTCCTTCTACTGCTTCTACATATCCCAAAGAGGTTTCACCTTTGAACTTCAACACATTCCAACAATTCACAGGTGTGAATTATTAATAATTATTTAATATTTTCATCCCTCATTCCAAAATTTTTTTATTTAAAATGGTATTCTAGTCATCAAATCACATCAATCACAACTAGTTATGTTTAGTTGACATCTCTTTGTGCGGACCCCAAGTAGCACTGATGAAAAATGAGGCCCCCTCCATCGCTTAAAGATTGAGGAGGCCACAAAATGTAAATGTAATGGTGATTTGTATTTTTTTTTTAAATCAAGTGGAAGAAACAATTTAATTGCCTTATCCTAAAGAAAAAAAAATATTATTATTATTATTATTATTAACTGTATATTATTATTATTCAATTTCTAGCACTGTGCTGCAGCATCTGTGTCATTTTGAGCAGTTTGCAATTTCTAACCCATGGACTCACACAACCAGTACGCTTCATCAATCTGGCTCCAACTGATTGCCCTTAATAGCTCAATTTTGCAGGTTGGAGCTTTCACATTGAACATATACATATAATACTATATACAAAATTCCATTATATTTTCATGTTGTTAAAAGGTAAAAAGTTCTAAAAGAAAAAATATTCACTATTTTTACTAGTTTGATGAAAGATTGATTATATTCAGCTCTTTCATCTACTGAGTAGTCACATTAGTATTCTAAAATATGTACAGTAGATTAGCAATATTTTGTATGCATCAAAACAGAGCAAGCCTTGTGGCCTAGTAAAGGGAAAAGCCAAATTCATCTCCATAGATACCCCTTAAATACAAAGAGTTTCAAAGGCCTTCACACACCCACAGCAGACAAATGAATGACATCCCCTGATTTTTAACCCAACAAGAGGGTAAGAAAAAACCCTCCAAAAACTCACCTGGGGAAAAGCCAGAAACATTGAGAAGAGGTCCACAGATGAGCAGAAACCCCTTTCAGGATGACCCGGCCTGCAATGGATGTGGAGCGAACAACAATTACACACGCTTGGGTGTAAATGTGGGCCTGTAGCTGAGGGTCTTCCTCTAGGTTAAATAAATGAATAATTATGGATTAGCTTCTGTATTTTTCTGAAGATATTTTCGTCAGGTTATGAATGTTTTGTATATTGACATTCCTCGTTGTCTCAGCAGTTACATACACATTCACAAATTGATGTAAAACTAATCATCTCTACACCGAGTGTTTACTGTATATGAATAATTGGTGTTCACTTTTCTCAAGACAACAATTTTTCCCCAACTTCAAAGGTGATAGGACACCATTGTTAAGCTCAAGCAGTGGAGCGCTAGAACAAGCTCTTTTTGTAAAAATTGATGACAAATAGGCAAACAAAATATATATAGTGTGTGTCATCATGTAATTTGGACTGTTTCACATGAACCTTCTGTATGGTTATTGTTAAAAATCTCGACTGTCAACTGTGTTTTATGTTTAAATTGATAAACAAAATGAAGGCTGAAAGTAAACAGAAGTTACCTATTATGTGTTTTCTGGCATTCCTTTTATCTTCATTTAGGTATGCAGCCATTGTCGAGCTATCTTTATGACGACGGACATAGACACAGACATGACCAAATACTTTTAAGATTTCACTACAAAATATGTCATTCAATATACAATGATAATTGACATAGGTTTCATGATTGTAATGGTTAAGCATTTGTCCTTCTTGTCAGCGCTTATATTTGTGGTGTTATTTCTGACCTACTAAATTTCTGACTTAATGACTCAACAGAACAGGGGTTAAAAAAGTCATATTAGTAATAACAGTGGTGACTTTATGCCAAGAAAAAAAAAAAAAAAAAAAGCAATCATGATGATGTCAGTCAAGACTTCTGGATATTAAAACCATCCATCAAAATCCACCAGCGAAATGTTGCAGTTATGGTGTCAAGCACATCAGAAGAATGTGCTTTGTATGGAGGTTTAAACCTAAATGATTTTCAATAATGCTACCTATATGTACCGCAAAGCTGACTCCTGCGTTATTTTATTTATTTATTACAAATTATTGACCAAATAATGTGTTACTATCTTTCATGATGCACTTGCCATTTTTGGGGCCTCCTTAAATGTGAAGATTTTTGCGAAATATACCCATGTACATTTAGTCAATCATGCTCTCAAATCCGAAATTGAGATTTTTGTATTGGCAAATTCACTGATGCCATTGATATTGCTTTTATAATGACAAATATTCAAAACAATAAACGCACAAAATAAAAATTGTGTTGTAGCAAGCGTGGCCAGGCACATTAGTTGCGTCCAACTTTTCAAACATTTGTTGGTGCGTATTTGATGGAAAGGAGATGACACGAAAACCATAAGTAGAAACTCCACTGTTGTACATATTGTAAGAAAGAGCCAGAATGCAGGTAAACTGATAGTGAAGCACGCCATTTTGCTGTTTTCGGTATTTTTAGAACTGTGGAAACATTTCATGCTCAGCATAAACAAGCTGAGCGAGGTGATGTTTCTCAGAGTGAGCATGCCTTGTTGGCATGTTTCATGTTTTTACTGCACCACATACAAGAAATCACCATTTCGCCTAAATGCAGATGCAGAAGCATGAATTTGAAACCGAAAAGGAGCAAATAATAAAAATGGATGATGCATCCTATTATGGAAGATGCGAGATAAAGGTTGCATAAAAAGACAACTATGAATGAGGAATGAGAGAGGCATCTATAAAAATGGACAGTATGAGTGTGCATGGATGCATTTAGTTGCCAAAGGTGCGGCATGTATGCATCTGAAGTTAGAGGTCATTACTACCGCTCTGTAGCACAGTTAAATGTCATTCTTTGACAAGTTCTGACATGGTGGTCGACGTGTCCTTTGTGGTTGTCACT
>NC_142378.1:14915000-14940000 GCF_059441005.1 Hippichthys cyanospilos | reverse complement strand
TTTTTTTTTTTTTTTTTTTTTTTTTTAACTCTGGTCCCTGAACTGTGAGTCAGACTTGCTAACCACTGCGCCAACGTGCCACCTTGCAAAATGAACAGAGGATTCTGAATGTGTGTGAAGTAATCAGTGTAGCCTCAAAGTGTGGTTCTTTGATGAAAAGAATGATATTCGAACCTTTCTAAAGCACCTTACAACCAACTGATTCAGGAAGTGGTTCACTGGTTTGGTGATTGGATGTAATTTTGATATGTTGCATGCGCAGTTTCCACCTCCATGGCTCAGCAACTACATTCCATTAAAGTGTGTGTGTGGGTGTTTGCTCTCGGCACGCCTACAAGATATGTGATCGGCTCCCTGCGTGCCCATGGGAGTTGGGGCGGCAGTGGATTACAACTTCTGCCCTGCTCTCCCGCCATCGACCAAGGAGAGCAGGAGTTGTAATTTACTCCCACCCCAATTTCCATTGTTGCACTGGGAGCCAATCGCGTGTGTCTACTTCGCGGTTTTCTCTTACTTATCGAGGGGTTGTTACAGTCCTTATTAACCGCATAGGTATTGTGTGTGTGTATGTATATGTGTATATATATATTACAGTCCTTATTAACCATATAGGTATTGCCTCATATACACACACACACTCAGTATCCAGCAAATTCTGTGAGACTCAAGACAAGCTTTTGTGCTTCACTATTGACAGATATGGTTAGTGACCAAATTGCACAAGATCAAGACATTAAATCTCATTTCTCTCTTTCTCATACTTGGCAATAAACAAGTTGAATTTATTGGAACATTGTTAAATGATTTAAATAAAAGTTTGGAATAACTGAAAAGTAAACATAAATTCCTAGCATCTTTGGTGAGGTACTTCCACATACAGAGACGAGAGAAGATGTGGAAAACGTATTTGCTACAGTACGTGAAGCCGGCATATGGTACCATTTTTTCTTCCTACTCACAATCACGCCTGCCTCTTGCTTTCCACTGTGATGATAACAATATACTGTAGAGCCACTCAACAATATTCCAAATAGTCCCTCAAAAATGTACTTCTCCTATAATCAAGGAACTATTTGCCTCTAGTTGTGTGTCAGCTCCCTGAAAGTGTCGGCGTGATGCATTCCTTAATTATATCGCATTAGCCCCCATATCACGTGGAAAGGCGTCTGAGTTAAGAGTCACTAAACACATTTGGCCTACAGCTTTGTCCCGTGGGTGTTTGGAGTCTCGCTCCCATGTGCGAGTGTGTCAGTGAGTCAGTGTGTCACTACACAGAGTGTGCATGTGCATGAGTGTATCGGTGTGCCTAACAAGGCATGCTACCACATATTTGAATAGTACTCGCAGAGTGTCTGTATGAACAGATTTGTCTACAGTATGAACTAATTTTCTCTTGGCATCTGATGCATACAATGTTTCAGTCGGTCCTTGTAGTTGTATTGTCGTATAGCCTACAGATGTGCATCGCCCAGGGGATTCGATCACAGCCCATTACCCACTACAGTGAGATTCTGTGGTCTGTGCACAGATGTTGACAAATGAGGTCATATGAAAAATAATTCCACTGTTCTTTGGGATGATCTCATAATTTTCATTGCAAATTGATAGGGTTTGGTTCCACATGTAATCTCCCACATGTTAAAACTGTCTATCAAAATTCTGTGTAATCTTCTGGGGGGATTATACTTGTAGAAACAGCATGGCTGCACTGTTGCCTTCATAACCTCTGCTCACACAGCTGTCAAATGTTCCTTTGACGTCTTTCTGCGTCATGCGGTTTAGGGATTATTGAAAAATATTACACTTTTGAACTGTCGCATTAAGTCATTTCAAGAGATTCTAAATAAAAAGATATAGCTATCTGAAAAATTAGCTAACAAAACAAACTAAACAGAATTGCAGCAAGCCAAGTGATGCCAACAAGAACAAGGTTATTTTCAGCAGTATTTTCATAACCACAAACCATTTTCATCCCCTGATTTAAAACACTTGTGTACTACACATAATAATCCCATCAATAAATGTAATTTACTTAAAAGATGTCAAATATTTTTAACAAGATGTTTGAGTTTGAGTAAGTGTTGGAGTAAATGGACTGCTGCATCAGCAAAAACAGACCTAGTGAGAATATCCCAACAGCCAAGACTGCTTTAGGGCTGAGAGGGGCCTGATTTGTTCCTATCATAATGGATGACTTTTGCAAAGAATTTCTGCTGACAGTCACCCTCTGTGACTGGAATTATTAATCCATCTTCCACAGTGCTAAAAAAATATATATATATTTTACTTGTGCAATATCTTTTCCTATTTTTGCACTTTTTGGTTTACTGTAAGATGTTCTACAAGGTTACTCACTCAAATTTCTAGTTAGTCTTCGCTTATTTTGACTTTCATGTTCTAATTCAAAGCTGAACTTGTGCACATTTTCATTCACAAACGTAACCTCATTAGCAGAAATTCATGCACCGCCTTGAATGAATTGTAGGAGTATTCTGGCAGCTGTATAGTTAGTTGTCTGCAGCTTATGTTGATTAGTCTCTACTGTGAGACTGACAAAACACTCTGGAGGATGACAATTAATGTTTTTCCTCCAAAAACAGACTATTTAATTACGCACAGTCAGTCTCTTCAATGTTGATTTTCTCTATTTGGTGAATAGGCAATGCCTAGAAGTACTCTTCACTAATCATTTCTGTTGCCGCCTGCTGTTCTGCAAGACAGCGGCTGAATTAGCACCTTCATTTTAGATGCTCAAGTTTGTTGTTGGAGAAGAAAGGGCTCTGCAGTCTGTTTTTGGATCATTTAAAACATTATTTATGTGACTGATGCACAAGTGGTGCATCGCCTGACTTCTGTTTAGGCCGTGTGGGCTCAAATCCCACAAATGAAGTTGTGAATGTGAATTGTTGTCAGTCTCTATGTGACATGTGGTTAACTGACAAGCAATCCAGGATGTAGTCTGCCATCGTAATGGGGTCCCACTTGCAGTATTTCTAAACTGGCAAAGCAATATACAAAAAGGAATGGATGGACAAAAAATATGATTTTCTTTTGGTTTGTATGGGCCTTTTATGCTTCAGCCAAGCAATGAATAAATAGAAAGAGCATTTGTGTAGGTGTCTGCTTTATTTGTCCTCTTCCATTCATTCTTTCACTGATGCTGTTCCGCTCTGACATGTGAGCTACCATTACGTGTTGAAACAAGGTTAAAAGGTGAGGATGTTTGGGCCCCTTCTCCGTTGCCATGTCAGTGTCACAGTCATCAATCTGTTTTTCAAAATGGCTCAAAAAGCCCTTGCGGGCCTGTGGGAGATATGGTGTTGTGCTCGGATTGGCAGATGAGTGCTGCTGCTATAGTGGCTGAATGAAGAGAGAAGTTTTTACCTTTTCCCATCCATTTTCAGGAGCACTTTTCCTCATTAGCTAACTTCTGCATAATTCATATACAATTATAAATACATATACTGTGTACTTTATATAAAATGTACACATCACAAATTTCCCCAAAATGTTATACATTCTCTCATTAAATTTAGACATGTATTTTTTTTTAAATAATATATTGCTTTAATTCTTTTTGTGCACGGCCATTGATTCACATCTTTTCAGTTCTATTTGATAGTTGTTCCAAAAAATTGACACCTCGAACAGATACACACATTTACTTGCTGCTGGTGGCTAGCAAACAAACAAACAAAAAAAACAACAAAACAAAAATAAACACACAGATAAGCCACACTGGACTATAAGGCGCAGGGCTCAAAACATGAGGAAAAAGTCGCAACTTATAGTCCGAACGATATGATATATATTTGGAATGACACAAAGGAATATCTTTTTTTTGTTTGTTTTTTGTTGCTCCGGGGATGCCATTTCATTTTGTTGTTTTTACAAATCTAATACATTATAATACATTAATCTTGTTATGCAATGCTATGATTGGCTGGCAACCAGTCCTGGGTGCCTTGGGCACTCTAAATTGTCCTTAAATGCATTTGTGAGCGTGATTTAAAAATGATTGACATCATTTTAATGTTATCAGTCTTTGTCTCAGCAATCTTTCCAGTGATACAAACATTATGAAAATGGGATAAAGATTTAGAAATGTATGAACCTCTGCATATTGGCTGAGATACATCAACCAGACAACCTCTATAGAGGAGACATGGGAAAGGCTTATGCAAATTAGGATGCAGAGGCCCCATACTAACACTTTGGATGAATTCCGATTCATCAGCATAAATTGAAAATTTGAAAATATGCCGGTATACATGTCATGTATCTAGCCGTGATTTTAAAATATGCTAAGCTTGCAGCAACCTTCCCACTCATTTATTCATGAAGTAGGGCCATGTGTGGTATTTTTGCCAAGTACTGTATCAGTATTTGACCGGTAATGCCAATACCTTCTGACTTTTACTCAATACCAACTCCGAAACAAAACTGCAGATTATAGCGAAGATCATTAGAGGGCATCACAAGCACAACATGAAATTTGAAGTATTAGTGTGGAATTGGAAGTGTTCGTGGAAGAGGCAAGTAAGCACCCATATAATCTGGGAAAATCGCACAACCGTAAAAAAGCCCTTCTATGTATTATTTCATCTGTTCGCAATGCATTGTCACTTGGTGCACAATATATTGTGCATTTCCCTTGCATTTAAAACTTGGTCTAGTTCGTCAGTTTAGGATGCACTGCCTAAAAACCAACGTTTTGCTAAATCACATTCCATGTCAATTTGCATATTTTCCTCCTACAACGTACAAAATAAACTGCGCAACAACTGACATCTTTCGCAGATGCACTCCTGGTTGGTAGATCAGTTTCCACACTTGTATGCATTGGCAAGGTAATGTGAACTGTGAAACTTGTTCAACAACATGTTTTGGCTGAGGGTCCAAATCAACCATCTCGCAGGTGGGACAATACAATGGGCACACATTAAGAAGATTATTTATAATATGAGATTGGCTGGTTTGCAGCATGCATGTAAAGCTAATGAGGCCTCCAGCATCTGTCAACAGACAGTACAATAGATTGGACTCATAATTGGCTGCGCATATCCAGATGGATGGCAAATTAACGAGACAGCATAGATCATTTTATGTTCTGCACCTCAAATGTAAGCATACAAACAGCATATGTCAAAAGATCGACTGTGCACCGATTTGGTCTTCAGGTAATGATTTTTTTTAGAGAGCGTAGTCTCAAATCTTACTTAGTTATGTGGTTTTTTTTTTGTTTTGTTTGTTTTTTCCACTCAAGGGACTGTGCAGACTGTCAATACATAATTAGAATAAAGGGTAACAGTTATAGCAATGTGGTGGCCAGTCTCTGGCCAAGCCCACAATAGGGAAGCCCCTAACCTGGAACACCTAGTAGACTGTTAGACTAGACTCTCACACCAATGAATCCGATTGCACCCTTCTCAGCTCAATTTTTACTCCAAGCACCCTGGCGCCTGTCTACGAAAATAGAGCCTTAGGAGTGGCTGTGAATGGGAATGCTTGTCTGCTTCTATGTATTTCCACTGCACGCTTCAAGTGACCTAATTCAGGTATTTTGGTCTGAGTTGTACAATTTGGATATTTGTAAGGTTAGCATGAAGGAGGAAAAAAATGCAGCCCCTTCTACGGGATACACGCCAGAGATCTGAGAGCCCTACCAATGCATCTGTGACATATGTACCCAATCAAAGCTAATCTGATGTCATTGGAATACTGACAATAAACATGACAATATTTTTATGATTTAATCAATGTTTAATCAACGTAATTTACTTTTGTGTTGTCGCTAACTGCTGTTACTAGTACTATTAGGTATGTGCAAACATTTTCGGTGACTGTGAACACATTTATGTTAAATATGTATTTTTCCACTATCGTGCTTTTCTGATCACAGTAAGCTGAGGTTGAATCCATCTTCCCTAGGATGAGTAACAGAGAAGGAGTAGGAGGATGGGTTTAATTTTATGGTGGGTAGGTATCGTTTTTTTAAGGCGAGAACACACACTTTGGTGCCATTACATTTCTAAAATTAGTTTTTAAATATGTGATGAAAGGAAAAAGAGACATGAGCAGAAAAAGCATAGGCATAATGGGAAAATTATGAATCATCACAAATAAAAACAGATGGCAAATTAAAGGGTAATTTGTCTTTCAGAAAAACTGGAACCAAGAATAAATTGTGACAGCTGGCTGCTGGAATCTCTCAGAGTTACACATCTTCTGTAATATATTTGGATGCAATACAGGTACACCCGTGTGTAAGCCCGTTGTTCTTGCATCTGTCAGTGAATCTCTGATCCTGTCATCATATCAGGATGGTTCACTCCGTTCCCCTCTCTGACCCGCACCGTGTTCAATTACAGTGACTCTGGCTTGTGTTCTCTAAGCCTCCTCTTTGATTCACTCGTGTGTCATTTTTATTTCTGTCCTAGCTCCAACTTCTGCCTCTGCGCTTCCTTTTTCATCTTTCTGATATGCTGTGTGTTTTCTCTTTACAAGCGTTTCCTGTTTCATCTCATCCCATGCTATACATTAATATAACCAATGATTTTTATTTAGTTTTATAGAGTATAGCTTTTTCTGTTAAACCATAGAGCTATTCCATAGTATTTTTTTTTCAAATCACTGAGGTGTGCACTGTTGATAATGAGTGTATCAAAGCATAATAATTCACTTTGATATGTTCAAAATAAAGCTGTTGCAGACTAATGATGATAATCTGTGGGAAGCTAAAGGATAAGGATTCTGCCCATGTAAACCACATTCAACAAGTGTTCAGATTTGTCAAGATTATTCCAATGAGATTGCAGGATCCTTTTTTTATTTTTAATAATATAAAACAAAGCGGAGAAACCGAATGAGGTTGTGTGTACCTGCTCTTGTTCAGCATCTTGTCTACCATGTATTTGTGTCACTATTTCTACTACACAAAGGTATGACCTATTTACAGATAACAAGATAGAGGTGAAGCAATTAGCTTCTTACATGACTTTGTTTGTCATGGTGCTCTGTTCAATTTAGTTAATGGAGTACAACTGTTATGGAAGATGGAGAAGTTGTTTTGGGGAAAGTGCAAGGTAGTCAATGCTTATAGATGATGAATTATGAGAAAGTCAAAGCAGCTTTTAAAAATAAGTCAGTGCAACCACTCTCAGCCCTCAAACCTGCATATTTGGCAAAGCTATTATCAATTTTTCAGTAATTCAGGCACGTTCCATTTAAAAAGGGACAGTCCAAATTTTGAACCTTTCGTACCCAGCCTCAGTTGATTTTGCCAGCCCCATTGTTTTGTACCACTTTTACCCAGACAATGTCTCTGTGTCCTGTATTTTTATTTATTTATTTTTTTGTCCTGTCAGCAAACTAAAAAATGTCCGGCCATTTTTATGTCATTTACAGTTTCATAGTGAATCAAACAATGGACCTATTAAAAACTAATTTAACTGTTGAATTCCATCAATTTTCATTTGCAACTATTTGCTATCATGCATGTTTTTTTTTTTATCAAACAGGAAATAAAACTACTCCCTGCTTCCTAATACCCTGATCGACAGTCAGATTCAACCCAAACGGAGCTTTTCATACACTTTACAATGTACGATTGATATGTGGTAAACCAGCATAGCTAGTTCCAATCGTTGATGGGACAGAACACAAAAGTTCGTATAATGAGCAGAGCATTGACTAATTTAGCGCTGTTGAACTATTAACAAAGACTAACTAAATTAATAAGCTAACTGGTCACAAGATTGACTAGTGATTCAATTTGTTAAAAGTTCTTGGTGAAAATTTACTGTATACTGTACTTTTTTTTTTTTCTTCAGAGAAATTGCACTTTCTGGTCACCAAAGTAATTTTTTTTTGTGTGTTATTGCCCGGATCGCACACTTACCAGATTGTCATGATATCTGTGGTTGTATCTTGCTCTGATTTATGCTAAAGTTTTCAAATCCTTTGATTGCCTTCTCTTAATGTGCACGGATCCAAACTTTAGGTCTAGCATGTTAGTGAATACTTTTTTGGGGCAAATTATACTGTTCAGGGTCACTGGGAAGTTAGTGGCTATGACAGCTGCCTTCGGCCAAAGAAACTACAGCATGGACATGATATACAGTATACAGACAGCGATTCATGCCTGCGAGTAGTTTAGAGTAAGACACAGTCCAGTGTGCCCAACATCAACGGAAATTGTCTGGTTACAGTAGATAGAAGAAGCAAATTTGTTCACCCTGATGTCATTTTCAATGAATTAGGAATCATAAAAATTCCCCTCTATCTTGCAAGCTGTTACAGCATGCAGTGGAATTGTTTCCTTGGTGGGCTCTTTCTCTGTTGAAGCTGCTCCTGTCTGTTTTCAGGTGCATTTGTTCTCAATTACAGTATTTGGCAATTGACCAATTAATCTCATATATGCATAGCTCGGCCCATTTATTCTCTTCCTCATCTACTTCATTTAGCTTTTATTTGTACATAACACCATTAATTGTTTTTCATAATTATCCACTTGTCTGATTTTCATACCTTTGCCAGCCACCCCTCAAAATTCCCAACCTCCTAATAAGTATTATGAACTCTTTTTCTGCCTCTTAGTCTTCGTTCCCACTTTTGGCTTTCTTATCAGCCACCCACTACTTTCTGTCATCATGCTTTGGTCTCTGTATTGCTTGGATGTGAGAAAAAAAAACGTAGCTTCACCCCTTATGATGAAAGCCACAGTGATCGTGAAACACTGCGTTTCCAATTTTATCCTGATTTGCATGCAGTACTTGACAATCAAGACACTTTAAATACCTAAGTTTGAGGTCTGCCACTTTGGGTATGAGGTCTGCAATTCTAGTATTGTGTATTTTATACATTATCTTCTGTTTGTTGTTTAAACACACACACACGCAAATAAATGTGTGTCAGTAATATATATATATATATATATATATATATATATATATATATATATATATATATATATATATTTTTTTTTTTTTTTTTCATTTATTTGTCTTGTAAAACCTTTTGTGTATTGTGGTTGTGCCATTATCTTCCATGTTCCCTCAATTTAATTTTTTGTTTTGATTCAGTAATTTTACACACTATAAATAGCCACAGGCAGCATGGTGGAAGAGTGGTTAGCACATGTCTCCCTCACAGTTCAGAGTCCCAATTTAAATTCCAGCTCGCTCTGTCCTCCCGTTGTAGAATACATCTTCTCTCTGTGCCTACGTGTATTCTCTCTGGGCACGCCGACTTCCTCCCACATTCCAAAAACATGCATGGTAGGTGTATTGGACACTCTAAATTGACCTTGTGTGTGATTGGTTGTTCGTCACTCTGTACCCTGCTAATGGCTGACAACCAGTTCAGGGCGTCCCCCGTCTACTACCCATAGACAGCTGGGATAGGCTTCAGCAGACCAGTGACCTTATTGAGTATAAGTGGCTCTAGAGACTGGATGGATTCATGGATGGATGGACGAACGGATGGATGGATATATAGATAGCACCATGGGTGCAGGACCGGCCACCAGGTGCTCTCAAACAAGCCCCACCCCCAGACCTGGCTCCAGAGTGCCCCAGAAAATTAAGATCAGAGGATCACGAGACACACAAACCCTTCCACCACAGTGAAGTGTCTCATGCAATGATTAAAATCAAAATGCATGATTGCAACCAATTTTTAAATTGGTAAAAGTCTTATTTATATTTAATTTGTAATTAATTGACTCAATATTGAGTAACCTAACAAAACAACCAGCAAGAAATCTGTTCTAAAATATCTGCAGTAATATCGTCATTGATACAGTGTATTTCCCATTGTCAACATTTTCCAAATGATGCCAGGGGCTTTTTAAAAAAATTGGTGGATTAAAATCTTCGAACCAATGTAATGTTTGTCACTTTGTTCTGCTCATTTTGTCAGTTCCAGGTCAAATATACTGAAAAACAGAAATACTCAGGCCGGTTATTGGTAAAACTGGACTGAATCCAATGAAAATTTGCTAAACCCTGATTCTGGGATTGATGTTGAGGTGGGATTGGGACTGAGAGAGAGTGAATTAGGGTAGATACTTGGATCAGCGCCCTGGCTCACTGCTAAATCCATCGCTCATCCCGATCAGCACAGAAATGAGATCTACTTTCCCAACGTTTTGCACATATTCATACATTTACACTGCCCCACAGAGAGCATGAGCAATTAATGAAAGATTAAAATTGCGTTGTGTATATAGTGACTTGCATACCTATGTCTATTATGAAACAAGTTTTATCCTGAAGCTTGATATTTTCTTTTTTTTACTTAAGTATATATATACAATATATTTTTTTAACTTTTTCCTTGCAAGTGACAAGAATTATTGTCATTTAAAACACTTGTCTGCAAGTGACTTTTCTTTTTTTTTTTTCTTTTATGCATAGAGCGATGACACACCTGGTCAGTGTTCCTCTTAAATTTTAACTGATTGAACACTATCGTAATGAAGTGTGACCATTTGATGAGTGTGTTGATCTCAATAGCTATGAAAGATGTGATTAGCGGGTTGCCTTTTCCGATAATGCTTAGAACTGAAAGAGTTAAATAATTACTGTTTTATATCTAATTACAGTATTTTCTTAGTTAATGGCTAAGCACTTTATTGTTTGATTTTCAGAATGCCGAGGTCTGTGTGATATTATTTAGGCCACAATTCAAATTGAGACTGAATCAACAAACCGCACCACTGCTGGCTATGACAAAGTACTACAACCCTTTTTTCTAATATTCACAAGACAGATTGATCCATGTTACGCAGACACTCTTTGTGACATAAAATTACTTTTGCTTTATAATCATCACCTCCTACTGCCTTTATCCAGCAAAAGATGCAATACTAACCTCTAAAATTCAAATTTATATACGAGGCAGTTGACGTCTCCGTGTGACAAATATGCAACTAATTCTTTTGTCTTTTACAAATGACAGTACAGTACTTTAATAATGAAAGGGAAAACCTTACTTTTTATTTATTAACAATACAGTCCTTTGGCAAATGTGAGTAGCAGTTGTAAAGATATAGTAAAAGGGATAGCAATTTCTTTGTGTAAATCATATTGAAGAAGCAAAATGACAACAACAAAAAATCTTAATTCTTAATCCTGAACATTATTTTTTACTATAGCTCTCTACAATAATCCCACTGACCAAAATTGTGTACAGTATGCATTTTGGCTCATGAAACCATGACTCAAAAAGGCAGCACAAACAATGGCATCCCCAGTAATGCTAGCTGTGTTGATCCTGTGATAGACAAGTAGTGAATTGAACAAAGGCAGTTCATTTCTTAACTGTAAGTACTTCTCTGATTCTTAGTGGTGGTGTAAAGGGATTCCAGTAGATAGCCAAGGGAGACAAACTAATGGCAAAAACAAATTGCCTTTTATTTTTGCCAGCAAAATGGAGGCTGATGGACATCTGATGGAGTGTTTTTCCTCTATTATTACAATGACAGATGAAAAGCACACTTCCAATATTCTTATGCCATCATTTTTAAGGTTCCTGTCATTTGTTGGTCTGCCTGTGAAATCAGTGGCCATCAGTGCTTACAGACTGGCCACCTCTAGTAATTGATATGTATGAACATATGTATACAGTATGTTCTGGGTAGTCTAATGCATTGTGTTGCTGGCTTTGTTTGAAGAAGTAATGATGGGCAACAAATCTGTCTCAGTTATTGTTAATAGTAGAACTTCTAATACGGATATGTTGATTATATCGTTGGACTTGAATCTGAATGTATTCTATTTGCAGGCTGAAATAAAATAGAAGAACTGTCAAGATGAATAAAAATATTTATTGATTCAGTATTTTTTGACAATCTTGTTCAGGGTAACGGCGGAGCTACCACTAATCTCTCCTGACTTTGTTTGTACAAGGCAGCATGCGCCCAACCACATGGTATTTTTTAGACAAACACCTATTTACACTCACAATCAGCTTAATGTCTTTAATCAACCTCCATATGTTTTAAGCGAACCCCAGCAAACACTGGAACAGCGTAAAAATTCAAACAAGACATCCCCGCCGATTTAGAGGACTTTGTCCTAAATTTACAAAATTAATAAGCAATAGGTATTGAACAACTATTTGTATTTATTTTCCTGCTGTCACTCATTTTTCTCATTAGGTTGATGTTGTGTTAACTCACTGGCAAATCCGCATTCATGTACTGTATTTCTACCCGGCATTCACATACCAATCCATCCACATGACAAACCAATCCAACTAATCATCCAGCATGCATACGCACCCATACTCTTAATTCAGTTATTTGCATCAGCGGAAACATTGGCCCATTTCAGTCATTTGCATCATGCTCACGAGATACTGTATGCATTCAGATCTGTGCTTCAGACAAAATACTCAATTGTTTAATCGTGTTACTGTAGCGAGTCGTCCAAGAAAACCCAACAAACTGCACTAATCTTTCATATCTTCGGCCTTCATGGTTTCCTTCAACAGTCATGATAAAAATATACTCAAGTTTTTATTTCAGAACTTAAATGACAAATGTAAACCACACATAAGAATGCACCCTTCTCAAGAGAATTGAGAATTGAGGGAGTGATTACTTTTCTCAGTCCTGGTATTGAGTGATTGTGAAAATGGAAAGAAAAGCAACGACCAAATGTCATTGCACGTATTAAGCATCCAATCAAATTGCCCATCACCACAGACAGTATTGCAAATCAGTTAGCCCATCACTACAGACAGTATTGCAAACACCTCAACGATCTTCCATTGTTGAGGGTTATTTACGTTGTTCTGTATTTACCAGGATTAATGTTCCCATTTCATTTGTTTACATCTTGAACTATTTTTGTGCAAGCTAGCTCAAAATACAGTTTGACCCTGGGCATCCATGGAGTTTCTTTACTTTTGGTATTTTTTGAGACTTTGCTTGTGATATGACCTTCATGAACAAATCATTCATCCATTCATTTACTACCGCTTTAGTAAAATGTAAATATTTTAAAATAAGATAAAAACAATAAATAAATAAATAATTATTATTAATTACTAATTATTTGAAAGACTCTTTTTAGTAAACGGGAAAAGTTGAGTTCAGGCCACTCCTGCTGTTATCCCTCATTTGCATTGAAAATTAGGAATTGCCAAAAGCAAAACGAATTTGATGTTTTGGAAGTAGATATAGACTCACTGATCCATGCATGACATTGGTTCTCTGCCTAAGGATGATGTAGTTGGCTGCGCATGTGACGTGTGCAATCGGGGAACCTCTTGCATCCAAAACAAACCACCCCTTCCTGTAAGTGGTTGTGCATTATTAAAATATTTTTGAAATAACGAGTTTATTAAATTAGGTAATTTTACAATAATGAAGTCACATTTAAATGCATTTAAATACAATGCCCCCAACATACACATGCTGGAGAGCACGACTGCGCCTCTGTCTAATCCACCAAATTTGCGTTTACGCGACCTGCATTGCAAAATACTCTAGTCCGCTTTAGTTAATCAAATTTGCATTTGCACTGCAGGGTGAGTCCTACCATGTCCTTCCATGTCTGCCGAACACCCAATGGGACATAGCCGGTCCACCAAATTTCCAAGCACACTAAACTAGTTGTTTGTCAGTTTGTTTTTGTTGTTGTTATTTAAAATCAATTATCAGTGCGTCTGGGGTGCAGCTGCCCTATGTACACTTGAATCCCCAGACAGGCTCAACAGCACAGTAGATTTACCCTGGCACCAAAATGGAGATGCTTTTTTTTCTTCTAATTTTCTTAATGGTGAGTGCATGTCAGTGCCAGTCTACCATTAGCCCAGTTCTGGTCACTGTAAATGAAGAATCCTTCAGATTTACTGTAGATACACAGTGTTTTCTCACACACACTAGTAAACACACACACACACACACACACACACACAAACACACACTTTATTATCTCACAAGAGAGAGAGAGGCAGAAAGAGAGGTCTTCTAAGCAGTGGCACAGACTTATTGGCTGTGATTCTTATCTTTCAGTGAGATATGCAATACTTTACATACAGTATGAGATAAACCAGGTTATTGTTGATGAAGTATCCTGGCATGTTTGATATCCTACTCCTGAGGGAGAGAGAAATACACTCAGGAAAATTGTTGAGAGATTGAGAAGACAAAGATACTTTTGTTTTACAATTGATACAGTGTCTGGCTCTATTTTTGTGGCTGGTGCAAGACTGGCGCAAGGTACGTCATAAACTTGTTCTAACCCTTGTGGTTATACTATTGGTGACCATTTTCATGTTCAACCATTTTTGAAAGACCTGCACAGAAGAAAATAGAACACAAAATGAAACTGTGACTCACCATTAGGTATGCTTCGATGAGACGGGTAAAATGCTGTACTTTGACACGTGTTATGATAGTTACGACACAGTGGCATTGTCTAATGATGTTGGTACATACAAGTAATATGTTGGTTAGCGTTCACAGCAGTTGGAATTCCAGGTGGGGTATGCACTTTCAAATCTTCGAGGATTCATTCTGACAACCCACAACTCCCCCATACCCATCGTTAACAAAAGCCACAGCACCAGAAATTGTAGAATTTTTAAAAGCTAATTTTATTAATATTCTACTATAGGTCATACAGGCAGTTTTAACATATGACTTGCAAATTCTTTTGGCTATGTTCTAAATATTCTCCTACAAATAACGTGTGTTTAGTCCAGGTTGTTGTCCGCCTTGCCATACTTTGCGTTTTGGGGATTCTCTCCACTTTCCAAATGCCATATGGCCAGGGTTTTTCAAACCAAAATAATCGGTCAACCGGGAAGTACGTTGAATGAAACAAATTGTTACATGCGAGCAACCCATGAGAAACATGGCTCTGACCCAGTTTTGGCATCAAATCATTCATTCCGAAGACAGTTACATATGATGTTGTACTTAAGCCAGGCGAATTTGCTGTTAGAGCTGCAAAATTATTCATGTTTGGGCTGAATCCGTTTGTTTGGAAGCAGATGTATTTTTGCACAAACCTGGATGGTGACATACCTCTACAACAAACACGAGTTTACCTTTCAACTCAGTGAAGTCACTTGAACCTATGGACCACATGGATGAGCAGATATGGTGGATTTATGGAATTAGTCTTGGATTTCTCAGAAATACTTTATCAGTGAAGGGTGGAGATTTCTCTGGTGAGACTTCATCCCACAGGGAATTATTGGGGAAATTACTTATCAGGAAAAGCAAACCAAACAGGCCAGCATTTGTCTCTGTAGAGCACAGACCATCACAGAGGGCAGAACACAACTAATTTGGATCAACACATAATCGTACACGCCTAAACACACTAAACAGACTAAATGTTTTCATGAAGGCATGAGACAGACCCAACCATAGGGAAGGCAAGGATATATAAAAGTGCAGAAGAATCTCCAAAAAGTCTTTTTTACAAATAAAAAGAAAAGTACTCAAGAGGAGGGTCAAAATGATCATGTAAAAATCAAAAAGTAAGGAGGTTTTTAAGCTAAATAAACAGAGTAAAGGGTTTGAAACAGAAAAGGGAACCAGGTCTATTGATGAGAATGTTCTGTGAGTTGGTGTCAAAGGCCAGACTCAGGTCAAGGGGGTTTGGATGGTGATGCAACTGAAGTCAACTGTGACAAATAGTTCATTGGTGATTGTTACGAGAGCGGCTTCAGCCCTGTGCCGGGGACAAAAGAACAAACTGGAAAGGTAAATAGAGGCCATTATGTGACAAAGGTGTTGTTGAGTGGTAAATATATTTTTCTGAAATTTTAGCCATGATTGCTAGATTAGAAATGGGCCTAAGGTTTTTAACACAAATAATAAGAATAACATCATGAGCACATTTTACAAAATTAATGCAAACACATCATCTGTGTTTACTTTATGAGTTGTGATGGGAATACATGTGAAATATATGGAGAGGAAATAATCACACCACAGACAAATAATACGACAGAAACTGAAAATAATGTTTCTGTCGTGACAATGCATCATAGTATATAATTGATTTTCTAGCAGCCATTGTTGTTCTCTACTTTTCAAGAGGCAGTGTGAGCTATTATAGGGACTATATAACCATACTGACACAGGTAAGCAGCGCTGAATAATTATAACAGGAGCAATTAGATTGAAAATCAAACGCTGCATAGAGAAATTAGGGAGTAAAAATAGGAACAGAAGAACTCAAAACTCTAGACAATACTAAACCAAGACAGAACTGTGCCACTCTGTAACATCCAGAGACTGAATTATCTTTTCCATTGTCAACACAAGCGCAGATCATGACAATAACTAACACAATGCAAGTCATGGTATGGTCATTTGGTATTTTGCTGAGAGTTGCTTGGTTGTTTTTGACCAAAGTCTTTTCAAAAATCACCATGACAACATGAGTAAACAAGAGACATTTTATACTTCCTGTAGGCTATTTTCTTCAAGGCATCCAAAGGGTTTAAGAGATGATGAAGGATATCTTGGCAAAGCTGCACTTGACCTACTTTAGTTTAATCACCCCTTGTTGGGCTCAGTAGTGGCAACATGTGGTGGTCAATGCCAACCCGTATCAAACAGCATATAGGTTCAGCATAGGAATAAACCAGAACCTCATTCTTGCTGTCTAAATCCTCACAGCTAATCCCTGAGAGAGGGAGCAATATCACCATACCCCTGTGGAGAAGACCGACCGCTGTATTTATACTTGACCTCTAACAACAGATCTAATCTTGGTCTTCGGCACATGCAGAGATACAAAATGACATCAATTGGTCAACAGTCATATTTATGATGCATGCACATATTCAGAAGAATGTGAAAGTGATACTTTTTTTTTTTTTTCCAGTCAGCAGCTCATTACATTTAGTCACTTCAAGATAGTGGAGAAATCTGCACATTACCACCACCATATATTAAACTATTCTTTTGAAAACTGACCTTAAAAAAAAAAAAAGACCAAGGATTCATTATTTGTACCAATGTTTTTTTTTTTCCTGAAGTAATCATGTTTGTTTTTACTTACATCTTGCTGGTGCTCTATTTAAGGCTTTGACTGAAGGATTACAACTGATCTTAATTTTCAGTCTTCATCCTCTTGTTCTTAATTCTATTTAAATGCTTGTCTGAATAGAAGGGACACCCTTATAGCCTACTTTGCATCTCACTTCATTAACATGGTGCTGCTTTAAACTTTAATCCCATCTGATTGACAAATAATTGGTCATCCACTGTGTGCTGGGGTAAGAAACATTGTCTGCTTTTTGTATCATGACTTGTGTCCACTTTATGTGCACATTTAGATTGAATTTACACTGCATACTTCTAGTGACATGATGTATTTGATTACAAATTGTACAATTCAGATATATATCATGAGAGCATAAATACACAGGGTACAAATTACCTTCAACTCGCAAATGTGGATAAACATACATTAGGTATCAGAGTTGGGTAAAAAAATTCTAATTATCGGTAATTCACCATTCATCTATTAGAAAATTAGCTCAATTTTTAAAGGTTTTGCTCAAGTGGCAGAATGCTGAAGGGGTGGTTTACATGGCGTGTTTGGTTATAAGGTACTTTTGTGGCATCTAGGCAATTTATGCGCAAATGAATAGCAATTTTTTTGCACAACCTATGAAAGTGTATGTGAAACTGATTTAAAAGTCACTATGTATTATTAAGTAGTTTAAAGATTTTGCACATGATTGATTTTCGAATGACTCAAACCTTTAATTATTTATTTTTTATGAGACAATCATAACAATCAGGTGCATAAGCAAAACATTTTGTTTGGGTTGGCCACAGTGATATAACACTTCACTGATGGTCGGTCAAATATGGCCACGCTTGCATATGTATTTGCACCATTCTTCATCATGCTACAAAAATATGCTGCGGAGATTGTTTTTTTTTTCATCGAGAATATAACCTTTTGAGAGATTTGTTCATTTTAGGATTCCTAAAAAAAAAACTTGCAAGATCTTGACTTTTCACAGTCGCCAAAAGGTTCAAGTTGTAAATGCAGTGTATGCAGATGAGGGATTAGACAATGAATTATCAATATGCCAATTATCAATGTGCCATTTTTCTCAAAAGTAGGGAATTCATCATGGGAACAAGGGGATTACGTGTATGATTAGCATATATTAATATCTCAATTTTCAATTAAAGAGACATAAGTATGATTTTGTAAAAAACACATCACATATCATTTTTGCTAAGGAGTCAGAACAAATAATTTGAGCATCAAGAGTAAAAAATGATGCACACATATAAAAATGGCAGAAAATCTAAGATTTCAAATTTTCCCACTGACCAGTTTTGCCCTTAGCCTCCGATTAGCTTCCGCTCCCAGTAACAGTTTTCAAGGTGGTTCTTGAAAAAGCCCAGGGAATTGTGTGTGTACGACCATATTTGCACATGTTCCCACAGAATTGTGCACCAGTGTCATGGCGAAATCCTGAAAAAGGTTCACGGATTGTCTAAGGTTTTATATTGACTTTTTTTTTTTTTTTTTACATGCTTTTGCTGCGCAGAGTGTCGTGTAGTGGGCATGTGCAAAAATTGTTTAATATGTACTGTGAATTGAGGTGTCCATTGAAAAGTACTTGGCAAATGAAAATAAAATTAGATATGGGCATTACTTTATTTTGAAACTGGGCACTTGGACCTCCAATCATAAAAGATTGTCCATAATCATCAATAGGAACACTTGTACAGTTTGTGAGATCTGCTACCAGATTTTACAGTTACAATAAGTCATTATTGACTGGTAGAACTGCTGCATCACCATGGGAGCTGGTTTTATTAATTAATATACTGTTTAGCTATAATACATTTTTCAAAATCCTCTTTCTACAATCCATTGCAGCTCGTTCTGCTAAACGGAAATGGCAGCTACAATAAAAACCATGTTGGTGCATTATTATTTTCTGATAGTGTAATAAAGTGAGCTCATGGAGCAGCAGCTAAATCCTAAGAAAATCCTGCCTCACATCCCATAAGGTCATGCCTGGGTATCTTTTCTGAATAATGAGAAATTCCAAGCTTTGGAATCATACAACTTAATTGTTGTTTATTCTGTCTCATTTTTCAAATATACCAACATTTTTCACAGTGTTCTTGTGTTCCGAAATTGTTATTGGTGAATTCAAAGTTCAATGTTATATGAGTACGAAGCAAGTGAAAAGCCACAAAGATGTCTGTGAGTAAATGGAAATTAAGCACAGTGAGAAAATAATTGGAAATGCCGTTTATGATTTGCATTTAGATGAGGATATTTTCATTTTGCACTGGATAATGTTATGATCTGCCCTGTGGGGAATAGTGGAGGTGTGAGAGAGTGAGCAGTGCTGACTGAGCATGGTTCGCTGTAACACACAATGTTCATTCAAATTCATATAGTCATCATGAACCTACTGACTGTGAGTACTGTGAGAAAATACTGCTCAGGAAAAAAAAAAAACAAACTTTAACAGTCTGGAAAAAGAAAGATACTATGTGGTAAAGATGACAAAAAAAAAGTTTTTATTTACCTAAATCTTACTAATACAAGAAGGACGAGATTTAAGGATTTATTAGATATTCACTTTTTTTTTTATTCAAGCTTAGGGGTAGGAAGACAATGTTCCACCCCATATGATAATATAAAGTGCAAGACAAGAAAAAAAATATACAATATAATGAGTGATTCAAAGCAGTCATGACTTTCTACACTTTGTAATTTACAGATAGCACAAATAAACTTGGTCATATTATTAGCAAAGTGAATATGGCATTTCCATTTAAAACCTTCATTAATCACAAAAAACATGATGGGAAGATTAGGCCTGTGCAAATCGACCCAACCATCAATTTTGCCTTATCTGTATTGTATTGACACCAAAGAATTAGTGTCAGGTTCATCTACTAGACATTTGTAGAAAAAAAAAAAAAAACACTCAATGAAGAAGCAAAGACACCAAAATAGTTTTACTAGCGCAAGGAGAACGGAATGGCTCAAACCAGTGCATAGTCTCGCCAGTTGTTCTCCTTTCCTCCGTTCCACCTTGCTTTTTATTCAACACTATCACATGTCAAATTGAAACATTTTTGTGTAGTCATTTATTTTGCTCGCTTATCAGCTCCAAACACTTCTTTTCATACGTCTCTTTTGGCAGGGGTCTGGCGTCATCCTCCAGTTAGGGATCTTGATCAGGGCCCAAGGGATCTTGAGTAGCCCTTGGCATAGCTGCAAAATTCGACCCCACCCAAACCTTCTTCCAACACAAGTTTCTTCTAATATGTTTAATAAATTGTATGGTCTTTCGCTGCAAACAGCTTCAGTATGGTCGTGCAAATGTACAATAAATATAAAATTAATCCTACAGTTAGTTTGATTCCCTTGCATTTATTTATTTCTTTGTTATGGTTTCTTAAGGGTCTCGCACGCAATCCCTTTTTATTGTGTGCACATGGGACATACTTGCTGGCCCGCTGCGTTGTATCAACAATCATGTATTTTCAATATTGTATTTTCAATATTGTTTAAGATGATTTTGAAGCACAGTTTATAGATTTTTACAAATTTTAAATTCCAGTTTACCTGATGGAAGAGTGGTTATCACGTCCGCCTCACAGTTTGAAGGTCTCAGGTTCAATTCCAGCTCGCCCGGGTCTTCCTGGGCGGAGTTCGCATGTTCTCCCCATGTTTTACGTGGGTCTTCCCTGGGCACTCTCACATTCTAAAAACATGCACGGTAGGTGTATTGGCCACTCCAAATTGCTCTTAGCTGTGATTGTGAATGTGGATGGTTGTTCATCTGTGTGACTGTGATTGGATGGAAACCCGTCCAGGGTGTTTCCCGCTTACTGCCTGAAGGCGAGAATAAACGGCTAAAGAAAATGGATGGATGGATTGAGGGATGGTTGGATGGATGAATGGGCGGACGTTTATCTGAGTTGTAGTCCTGCTTTGATTCTTATCTCCATCCCTGCCTCTCCATATTTCTCTTTTATTTTTCAGACAAAAAACAACTGAAAATGAGATGAATGCTTGTTTTCTGTTTTCTATTTCCACAAAGCTTGCTTTCATTAACAAAAAGAAATGCAGCAAACTCCTATAGTCGAGATTTTTCCCTGCTGTGACCTTTCATCCTTTCCTGCTTAATGATCTGACTTCCCTCTATAGCTCTGTTCAATTTTAGTTTCCCAGCGGATCACAAGTTTGAGAACTGCGGGAGGAGTGCACTTTGTATCCTTCCAACCCCACCTTTGTCAGCTATCTTTCAATGCGCTTCTTTTCGTCACTTTCTTTCTCCTTTTCTTTCTATGTCCTTTAGCTGTCTCCCTGTTACCGCTCGGCCATCTAAATCCCCCCAAAGAACCAATCTGAATATGTTTTGCAGCTCTCTTTACCCTGATGGTGAAAGAATTCTGATATCAGTGAAAGGAAGGGGCTAAACTACGGACACATTTGTCTTTTTAATGGGGAAACTATTGGAAAATGAGACAAAGCCTTTTTCAAAGAGACAAACACATTAGTATAAAATTGGCTCTAATGTAGACTGGAAGTAGATAGAAGAGAAAACAATGCATTCTGGCAGGTTTCACAACAGCGTTTTATCAAGTGACCATGGCAAATAAACAGAATTCATGTGAAATTTGTTTGACGTGGCAAATTAGAAAATACAGGCTTTTCCTTTTAACAACCAATCATGGTCCACACCCCAGTGTGTTTCCTCATTAAACTGTCTGAGTCAATGTCACATCTCAGCCTGGGGGATGAATAAACATTCCTATTAGCTGTTAACAAAGAATCCAAGATATTGAAACATGTCTGCCTTCATTGCTGAAGCCAGTCCGAGATTATCCATCTGCAAAAACATACAAGCGTGAGATGCCCTTTGTACCGCACAACTGAGGACATTTCATGGGCAGGGATATGATCCCTTTAACTGGTATGCAGCTAAAACTATGTAATCCCAAATTATTTAACCAGATTACTAGAGCATGAGGAATTTTTTACTTTTGAATTATGTATGGGGTTTATGTGTTATATCGTTTCAAGTGTATGTATGATCAGGACTCCCTCATGATGAAGAACTATCCTTCAGCAGGAGGTGGTCTTTCAGCTGACAGCGAATGACTAAATTAGTCGTTTTTTTATTTCAATCCCCACACAAAATTGTTATCAACACTCTTAAGCATGTCGATGTGGTGAGCCCGGCATGAGTGATATACTCAAAATCAAACGTCAGAACTTTGCAGCTCATGTTTGTGAGACTATGACGACAACTGGTAGAAAAGTAAGGCTCTCGAAAGGATGAATATGGTGCAAGGGTACACTGACGCTTTCTCAATCTCTTTCTCTCTCTCTTTCCCCCTTTCTGTTTCTCTCTCTGTGTCTTTGTCTTTCTCAGCATAGAATGTAAATGCAAATGTTTTTTTGTTTGTTTTTTGTGCCCCGCCTGTGATAGCTGACCAGTTTAGGGTGTTGTCCATCTTTCACGTAAATTCAACTGGGATGGACACCAGCACCCCTATTTTTACCCTGAGCACAATAATAACAGGAAAGGATGGATGGATAAGCAACATTCTAGTAACTTTATTACTTTAGAACACATCAACTATCTTGGTTTAATTTCATCCATCCATCCATTTTCTTAGCCACTTTATCCTCATGAGGGTCACAGCGACTCCCATCTCTCTTCAGACAGTAAGCACCCTTAACTGGTTGCCAGCCAAATAAAGGCCACACAAAGACAAACATCCATTCACACTCACAAACACACTTAAGGACAATCTAATGTTCGATTTACTTACTTTGTATGTGAGGGGAAACTAAGTTACGTGGAGAACATGCAAACTCCACACATGAAAGCTGGCACTGGAAACTACCCCATGACCTCTGGACTGTGAGGCGCATGAGTTTACCAGTCTTCCACTGTGCCGCCTAATTCAGTTTTAGTTATCAGAAAATGACTTTTGATATGGCAGTACAGCAAATATCAGGTAATTCAAAGCTTACTCATGCAATATTGAGCGAGTTGACAAACTTTTACCAAAGGTGTTTTCTGAAAATACTTGTGCTTTTTGGTACTGTACGTAAAACCGATCATTAGTGATGATTGGATATTAACCTGTTTGTGCAATTTGTTAAGCATGTTAAAAAAAAGTCCAAACATAAAAAAACAATGTAATTGTGAAACTGAGACATTTGTAATCGATAATGTTGACACATCTAATGCTTTTTCTCCTGCAAAAGGCCAACTATCGACAAGACCTCAATCATGGTTTTGTAACGGCAGAGCTGTGAACACACCACACATAAGCACTGAGGCTGAACACTATTTACAGGGAGTCACTCTCTGCAGGAAAGATACTGTAGATACTTTGCTGACCACCAGATTTGTTGCCTTTTCCCAACAACACTACATAGTAAGTCACAAGCCTGAAAGGGGAGAGTTGCACTGGATGGAGCAGATGAGGGAGAAAGAATGAGAGGGGAACAGAGACAAATTGAGGCAGCTAAAGAGACAGAGTGGAAGAGTAATCACTTAAAGGTCTAAAGGTATCAGTCTGATTCGCTCACTGTCCTGCAGCCAAGATGAATGCAATATGCAGGAATGACCGATGAACACAATTTCAGTACTGACCACAAAGGGGGTGGGGTTGGGAGTGTGTGGTTTTCGCCACAACAGTTGAGTGTGGAAATAGTGTGACTGTTGCAAACTTCTTGCTCTAGTGAATCTCATTTCATCATCAGCTAGATAAGACAATCAGTTACTGTATTTTTGGATACTCCTCTGAAATGTCAGTGGTTATACAGAATATGCAGTGATACTATTCTTTAAAATTAGTTCCAACATTTATTTAGACAAAATGATTGATACAACGGAATAGTCATGTGTAAAGTTCATGGTGATAACACAGGAAGTCACATGCATTCACAAGATGGTTATGGCTGTCCAGCATGCCAAAGATCAACGCTTAACTGTGACAATGTACTACAATTTTCTATAAAAGTGAAAAAGCTACAATGCATTGAATGGCTTGCCATTCGTGTATCTGCTCACAAAATGCGAACGGCATTTTTGGGGTAGCAGATGTGCTCTCAATACTGATGCCCATGAGCCTCAGCGACTGAGTGCAATGATCTGTAAATTCAAAGCTGTGAATCCAGACTGGAGCCAATTCAGAAGTCTCATGAATGAAAATTTACCATCCAATTATTAATGTTATTGTTCCTGATGTTAGGTTGAATTCAGATTCTTGAGATACTTATTTGTTGGACTAAATTTAATGTACAAATATATAAGCCTTGTATTAGAACTTTCTTAAACATTTGGCAGTTGTCAACTGAGTCTGCACAGCGAACTTGCTCTTCTGCTCTAGTTCACCTTCTTATTTGGAGCTCATTGCTACTGCGGGGCAGCACTGAAGGTACAGCACAAATGGTGTATTCCTCCCGGCTTGATGGATGAGAGATGACATAGTATACATGAGTGGTACTTTTGCCTGCATGAATCATATTGTGCTCAACTCAAAACATAGAGGATGTAGGCCAATACCAGCTGTGCACATATTGTTTCTGGTTCATCCCACAGAATAAACAATCCTCATCGGACTGAGACGCTATCGTTTCCATGTATTGTGGATGATTATAGAAGCATTTTCAAAAGCACGTTATCTATTTCCACACCAATAACACTTGTAATATACAATTGAAACTATTTTTTTTTTCTCTTTTGACAGATGGTGTTCAGACCGTGATGCAAATCCGCTCTAATTGTGTACAAATAAATGGCACAGAAAGTGCAGGGGACACCCTGAGCTGGTTGCCAGTCAATGGTAGGGCACACACAGACAAACAACCATTCACACAATCACATCTAAGGGCAATTTGCAGGGTCCATTACACCTACTACGCATGTTTTTGGAATGTGGGAGGAAGTCGGAGTGTCTGGAGAGAACCCACGCTGGCACGGGGAGAATATGCAA